>NW_027040082.1:137500-150051 GCF_034236695.1 Oncorhynchus nerka | reverse complement strand
AAAAACATGAAGATATCTAGTGACCCAGTGCTATAGGAGATACACAGGAGGAGACAGAGACTAAAAACATGAAGATATCTAGTGACCCAGTGCTATAGGAGATACACAGGAGGAGACAGAGACTAAAAACATGAAGATATCTAGTGACCCAGTGCTATAGGAGATACACAGGAGGAGACAGAGACTAAAAAACATGAAGATATCTAGTGACCCAGTGCTATAGGAGATACACAGGAGGAGACAGAGACTAAAAACATGAAGATATCTAGTGACCCAGTGCTATAGGAGATACACAGGAGGAGACAGAGACTAAAAAACATGAAGATATCTAGTGACCCAGTGCTATAGGAGATACACAGGAGGGACAGAGACTAAAAACATGAAGATATCTAGTGACCCAGTGCTATAGGAGATACACAGGAGGAGACAGAGACTAAAAACATGAAGATATCTAGTGACCCAGTGCTATAGGAGATACACAGGAGGGACAGAGACTAAAAACATGAAGATATCTAGTGACCCAGTGCTATAGGAGATACACAGGAGGAGACAGAGACTAAAAACATGAAGATATCTAGTGACCCAGTGCTATAGGAGATACACAGGAGGAGACAGAGACTAAAAACATGAAGATATCTAGTGACCCAGTGCTATAGGAGATACACAGGAGGAGACAGAGACTAAAAACATGAAGATATCTAGTGACCCAGTGCTATAGGAGATACACAGGAGAAGATATCTAGTGAGTGCTATAGGACAGAGACTAAAAACATGAAGATATCTAGTGACCCAGTGCTATAGGAGATACACAGGAGGAGACAGAGACTAAAAACATGAAGATATCTAGTGACCCAGTGCTATAGGAGATACACAGGAGGAGACAGAGACTAAAAACATGAAGATATCTAGTGACCCAGTGCTATAGGAGATACACAGGAGGAGACAGAGACTAAAAACATGAAGATATCTAGTGACCCAGTGCTATAGGAGATACACAGGAGGAGACAGAGACTAAAAACATGAAGATATCTAGTGACCCAGTGCTATAGGAGATACACAGGAGGAGACAGAGACTAAAAACATGAAGATATCTAGTGACCCAGTGCTATAGGAGATACACAGGAGGAGACAGAGACTAAAAACATGAAGATATCTAGTGACCCAGTGCTATAGGAGATACACAGGAGGAGACAGAGACTAAAAACATGAAGATATCTAGTGACCCAGTGCTATAGGAGATACACAGGAGGGGACAGAGACTAAAAACATGAAGATATCTAGTGACCCAGTGCTATAGGAGATACACAGGAGGAGACAGAGACTAAAAACATGAAGATATCTAGTGACCCAGTGCTATACACAGGAGGAGACAGAGACTAAAAACATAAAGATATCTAGTGACCCAGTGCCAGTGCTATAGGAGATACACAGTGGAGACAGAGCTAGGAGGAGACAGAGACTAAAAACATGAAGATATCTAGTGACCCAGTGCTATAGGAGATACACAGGAGGAGACAGAGACTAAAAACATGAAGATATCTAGTGACCCAGTGCTATAGGAGATACACAGGAGGAGACAGAGACTAAAAACATGAAGATATCTAGTGACCCAGTGCTATAGGAGATACACAGGAGGGGACAGAGACTAAAAACATGAAGATATCTAGTGACCCAGTGCTAGGAGGAGAGACAGAGACTAAAAACATGAAGATATCTAGTGACCCAGTGCTATAGGAGATACACAGGAGGAGACAGAGACTAAAAACATGAAGATATCTAGTGACCCAGTGCTATAGGAGATACACAGGAGGAGACAGAGACTAAAAACATGAAGATATCTAGTGACCCAGTGCTATAGGAGATACACAGGAGGAGACAGAGACTAAAAACATGAAGATATCTAGTGACCCAGTGCTATAGGAGATACACAGGAGGGGACAGAGACTAAAAACATGAAGATATCTAGTGACCCAGTGCTATAGGAGATACACAGGAGGAGACAGAGACTAAAAACATGAAGATATCTAGTGACCCAGTGCTATAGGAGATACACAGGAGGGGACAGAGACTAAAAACATGAAGATATCTAGTGACCCAGAGGAGATACAGAGGGGACTAAAAACATGAAGATATCTAGTGACCCAGTGCTATAGGAGATACACAGGAGGGGACAGAGACTAAAAACATAAGATATCTAGTGACCCAGTGCTATAGGAGATACACAGGAGGAGACAGAGACTAAAAACATGAAGATATCTAGTGACCCAGTGCTATAGGAGATACACAGGAGGAGACAGAGACTAAAAACATGAAGATATCTAGTGACCCAGTGCTAAGATATCAGGAGAGACACTAAAAAACATGAAGATATCTAGTGACCCAGTGCTATAGGAGATACACAGGAGGAGACAGAAAAAAACATGAAGATATCTAGTGACCCAGTGCTATAGGAGATACACAGGAGGAGACAGAGACTAAAAACATGAAGATATCTAGTGACCCAGTGCTATAGGAGATACACAGGAGGGACAGAGACTAAAAACATGAAGATATCTAGTGACCCAGTGCTATAGGAGATACACAGGAGGGACAGAGACTAAAAACATGAAGATATCTAGTGACCCAGTGCTATAGGAGATACACAGGAGGAGACAGAGACTAAAAATGAAGATATCTAAAGATATCTAGTGAGATACCCAGAGACTGATATCTAGTGACCCAGTGCTATAGGAGATACACAGGAGGAGACAGAGACTAAAAACATGAAGATATCTAGTGACCCAGTGCTATAGGAGATACACAGGAGGAGACAGAGACTAAAAACATGAAGATATCTAGTGACCCAGTGCTATAGGAGATACACAGGAGGGGACAGAGACTAAAAACATGAAGATATCTAGTGACCCAGTGCTATAGGAGATACACAGGAGGAGACAGAGACTAAAAACATGAAGATATCTAGTGACCCAGTGCTATAGGAGATACACAGGAGGAGACAGAGACTAAAAACATGAAGATATCTAGTGACCCAGTGCTATAGGAGATACACAGGAGGGGACAGAGACTAAAAACATAAAGATATCTAGTGACCCAGTGCTATAGGAGATACACAGGAGGAGACAGAGACTAAAAACATGAAGATATCTAGTGACCCAGTGCTATAGGAGATACACAGGAGGAGACAGAGACTAAAAACATGAAGATATCTAGTGACCCAGTGCTATAGGAGATACACAGGAGGGGACAGAGACTAAAAACATAAAGATATCTAGTGACCCAGTGCTATAGGAGATACACAGGAGGGGACAGAGACTAAAAACATAAAGATATCTAGTGACCCAGTGCTATAGGAGATACACAGGAGGAGACAGAGACTAAAAACATGAAGATATCTAGTGACCCAGTGCTATAGGAGATACACAGGAGGAGACAGAGACTAAAAACATGAAGATATCTAGTGACCCAGTGCTATAGGAGATACACAGGAGGAGACAGAGACTAAAAACATAAAGATATCTAGTGACCCAGTGCTATAGGAGATAGACAGGAGGAGACAGAGACTAAAAACATGAAGATATCTAGTGACCCAGTGCTATAGGAGATACACAGGAGGAGACAGAGACTAAAAACATGAAGATATCTAGTGACCCAGTGCTATAGGAGATACACAGATAGGGGACAGAGATACTAAAAACATGAAGATATCTAGTGACCCAGTGCTATAGGAGATACACAGGAGGAGACAGAGACTAAAAACATGAAGATATCTAGTGACCCAGTGCTATAGGAGATACACAGGAGGAGACAGAGACTAAAAACATGAAGATATCTAGTGACCCAGTGCTATAGGAGATACACAGGAGGAGACAGAGACTAAAAACATGAAGATATCTAGTGACCCAGTGCTATAGGAGATACACAGGAGGAGACAGAGACTAAAAACATGAAGATATCTAGTGACCCAGTGCTATAGGAGATACACAGGAGGAGACAGAGACTAAAAACATGAAGATATCTAGTGACCCAGTGCTATAGGAGATACACAGGAGGGGACAGAGACTAAAAACATGAAGATATCTAGTGACCCAGTGCTATAGGAGATACACAGGAGGAGACAGAGACTAAAAACATGAAGATATCTAGTGACCCAGTGCTATAGGAGATACACAGGAGGGGACAGAGACTAAAAACATGAAGATATCTAGTGACCCAGTGCTATAGGAGATACACAGGAGGAGACAGAGACTAAAAACATGAAGATATCTAGTGACCCAGTGCTATAGGAGATACACAGGAGGAGACAGAGACTAAAAACATGAAGATATCTAGTGACCCAGTGCTATAGGAGATACACAGGAGGAGACAGAGACTAAAAACATGAAGATATCTAGTGACCCAGTGCTATAGGAGATACACAGGAGGGACAGAGACTAAAAACATGAAGATATCTAGTGACCCAGTGCTATAGGAGATACACAGGAGGGGACAGAGACTAAAAACATGAAGATATCTAGTGACCCAGTGCTATAGGAGATACACAGGAGGAGACAGAGACTAAAAACATGAAGATATCTAGTGACCCAGTGCTATAGGAGATACACAGGAGGAGACAGAGACTAAAAACATGAAGATATCTAGTGACCCAGTGCTATAGGAGATACACAGGAGGGGACAGAGACTAAAAACATAAAGATATCTAGTGACCCAGTGCTATAGGAGATACACAGGAGGGGACAGAGACTAAAAACATGAAGATATCTAGTGACCCAGTGCTATAGGAGATACACAGGAGGAGACAGAGACTAAAAACATAAAGATATCTAGTGACCCAGTGCTATAGGAGATACACAGGAGGAGACAGAGACTAAAAACATGAAGATATCTAGTGACCCAGTGCTATAGGAGATACACAGGAGGAGACAGAGACTAAAAACATAAAGATATCTAGTGACCCAGTGCTATAGGAGATACACAGGAGGAGACAGAGACTAAAAACATGAAGATATCTAGTGACCCAGTGCTATAGGAGATACACAGGAGGAGACAGAGACTAAAAACATGAAGATATCTAGTGACCCAGTGCTATAGGAGATACACAGGAGGGACAGAGACTAAAAACATGAAGATATCTAGTGACCCAGTGCTATAGGAGATACACAGGAGGAGACAGAGACTAAAAACATGAAGATATCTAGTGACCCAGTGCTATAGGAGATACACAGGAGGAGACAGAGACTAAAAACATGAAGATATCTAGTGACCCAGTGCTATAGGAGATACACAGGAGGAGACAGAGACTAAAAACATGAAGATATCTAGTGACCCAGTGCTATAGGAGATACACAGGAGGGGACAGAGACTAAAAACATGAAGATATCTAGTGACCCAGTGCTATAGGAGATACACAGGAGGGGACAGAGACTAAAAACATGAAGATATCTAGTGACCCAGTGCTATAGGAGATACACAGGAGGAGACAGAGACTAAAAACATAAAGATATCTAGTGACCCAGTGCTATAGGAGATACACAGGAGGAGACAGAGACTAAAAACATGAAGATATCTAGTGACCCAGTGCTATAGGAGATACACAGGAGGAGACAGAGACTAAAAACATGAAGATATCTAGTGACCCAGTGCTATAGGAGATACACAGGAGGAGACAGAGACTAAAAACATAAAGATATCTAGTGACCCAGTGCTATAGGAGATACACAGGAGGGGACAGAGACTAAAACATAAAGATATCTAGTGACCCAGTGCTATAGGAGATACACAGGAGGAGACAGAGACTAAAAACATGAAGATATCTAGTGACCCAGTGCTATAGGAGATACACAGGAGGAGACAGAGACTAAAAACATGAAGATATCTAGTGACCCAGTGCTATAGGAGATACACAGGAGGAGACAGAGACTAAAAACATGAAGATATCTAGTGACCCAGTGCTATAGGAGATACACAGGAGGAGACAGAGACTAAAAACATGAAGATATCTAGTGACCCAGTGCTATAGGAGATACACAGGAGGAGACAGAGACTAAAAACATGAAGATATCTAGTGACCCAGTGCTATAGGAGATACACAGGAGGAGACAGAGACTAAAAACATGAAGATATCTAGTGACCCAGTGCTATAGGAGATACACAGGAGGAGACAGAGACTAAAAACATGAAGATATCTAGTGACCCAGTGCTATAGGAGATACACAGGAGGGGACAGAGACTAAAAACATGAAGATATCTAGTGACCCAGTGCTATAGGAGATACACAGGAGGGGACAGAGACTAAAAACATGAAGATATCTAGTGACCCAGTGCTATAGGAGATACACAGGAGGAGACAGAGACTAAAAACATGAAGATATCTAGTGACCCAGTGCTATAGGAGATACACAGGAGGAGACAGAGACTAAAAACATGAAGATATCTAGTGACCCAGTGCTATAGGAGATACACAGGAGGAGACAGAGACTAAAAACATGAAGATATCTAGTGACCCAGTGCTATAGGAGATACACAGGAGGGACAGAGACTAAAAACATGAAGATATCTAGTGACCCAGTGCTATAGGAGATACACAGGAGGAGACAGAGACTAAAAACATGAAGATATCTAGTGACCCAGTGCTATAGGAGATACACAGGAGGAGACAGAGACTAAAAACATGAAGATATCTAGTGACCCAGTGCTATAGGAGATACACAGGAGGAGACAGAGACTAAAAACATGAAGATATCTAGTGACCCAGTGCTATAGGAGATACACAGGAGGAGACAGAGACTAAAAACATGAAGATATCTAGTGACCCAGTGCTATAGGAGATACACAGGAGGAGACAGAGACTAAAAACATGAAGATATCTAGTGACCCAGTGCTATAGGAGATACACAGGAGGGGACAGATATAATATAATATAATGTGATATTATTATATAGAGATAGTGGTGACCTTATGGTCATCGATGACCACGACGGCTCCAGTCTCCAGAGGTATAATATAATATAATGTGATATTATTATATAGAGATAGTGGTGACCTTATGGGCATCGATGACCACGACGGCTCCAGTCTCCAGAGATATAATATAATATAATATAATGTAATATTATTATATAGAGATAGTGGTGACCTTATCGATGACCACGACGGCTCCAGTCTCTAGAGGTATAATATAATGTAATGTTATATTATTATATAGAGATAGTGGTGACCTTATGGGCATCGATGACCACGACGGCTCCAGTCTCTAGAGGTATAATATCATATAATGTGATATTATTATATAGAGATAGTGGTGACCTTATCGATGACCACGACGGCTCCAGTCTCTAGAGGTATAATATAATGTAATGTGATATTATTATATAGAGATAGTGGTGACCTTATGGTCATCGATGACCACGACGGCTCCAGTCTCTAGAGGTATAATATAATGTGATATAATATAATGTGATATTATTATATAGAGATAGTGGTGACCTTATGGGCATCGATGACCACGACGGCTCCAGTCTCTAGAGGTATAATATAATATAATGTTATATTATTATATAGAGATAGTGGTGACCTTATGGTCATCGATGACCACGACGAGGTATAATATAATATAATGTGATATTATTATATAGAGATGGTGGTGACCTTATGGGCATCGATGACCACGACGGCTCCAGTCTCCAGAGGTATAATATAATATAATGTGATATTATTATATAGAGATAGTGGTGACCTTATGGGCATCGATGACCACGATTTGCTCCTTTCTCCAGAGGCTCTTTGGTGCCAATCAGCAGCTTGCCGTCAGCGTAGCCCACGGCGAACGGCCTGTCCTCACTGTACCAGGCGATGTGGATCACTGACACTACAACAGAAAAAACAACAATCGGGAGAGTCACAAATCAGATCAGTGACTTCAGATCAGTGTATTAAAGAGTCAATCCTGGAAGTAAGAAACAACCATACGATCAACGACACACAAGAGTCACAGTTTTGTGAAATCTGGGGACATTATTACATGTATATTATTTTACCTTTTTCTAACTAGGCAAGTCAGTTAAGAACAAATTCTTATTTTCAATGACGGCCTAGGAACAGTGGATTAACTGCCTGTTCAGGAGCAGAACGACAGATTTGTACCTTGTCAGCTCGGGGGTTTGAACTTGCAACCTTCCAATTACTAGTCCAGCGCTCTAACCACTAGGCTACCCTGCCGCCCCTCCACTCTAACCACTAGGCTACCCTGCCGCCCCTCCACTCTAACCACTAGGCTACCCTGCCACCCATCCACTCTAACCACTAGGCTACCCTGCCGCCCCTCCACTCTAACCACTAGTCTACCCTGCCGCCCCTCCACTCTAACCACTAGTCTACCCTGCCGCCCCTCCACTCTAACCACTAGTCTACCCTGCCGCCCCTCCACTCTAACCACTAGGCTACCCTGCCGCCCCTCCACTCTAACCACTAGGCTACCCTGCCACCCCTCCACTCTAACCACTAGGCTCCCTACCCTGCCGCTACCCTCCACTCTACCCACTAGGCTACCCTGTCGCCCCTCCACTCTAACCACTAGTCTACCTGCCGCCCCTCCACTCTAACCACTAGACTACCCTGCCGCCCCTCCACTCTAACCACTAGTCTACCTGCTGCCCCTCCACTCTAACCACTAGTCTACCCTGCCGCCCCTCCACTCTAACCACTAGTCTACCCTGCCGCCCCTCCACTCTAACCACTAGTCTACCCTGCCGCCCCTCCACTCTAACCACTAGGCTACCCTGCCGCCCTCCATTCTAACCACTAGGCTACTGCCGCCCCTCCACTCTAACTGCCCCTGCCCCTCCATTCTAACCACTAGGCTACCTGCCCCTCCACTCTAACCACTAGGCTACCCTGCCGCCCCTCCACTCTAACCACTAGGCTACCCTGCCGCCCCTCCACTCTAACCACTAGTCTACCCTGCCACCCCTCCACTCTAACCACTAGTCTACCCTGCCGCCCCTCCACTCTAACCACTAGTCTACCCTGCCGCCCCTCCACTCTAACCACTAGGCTACCCTGCCGCCCCTCCACTCTAACCACTAGTCTACCCTGCCGCCCCTCCACTCTAACCACTAGGCTACCCTGCCGCCTCCACTAGCACCCCGCCTCCACTCTAACCACTAGTCTACCACTAGTCTGCCTGCCCCTCCACTCTAACCACTAGTCTACCCTGCCGCCCCTCCACTCTAACCACTACCCTACCCTGCCGCCCCTCCACTCTAACCACTAGACTACCCTGCCGCCCCTCCACTCTAACCACTAGTCTACCCTGCCGCCCCTCCACTCTACCCACTAGGCTACCCTGTCGCCCCTCCACTCTAACCACTAGTCTACCTGCTGGTTACTGACCCAACGCTCTAACCACTAGTCTACCTGCCGCCCCTCCACTCTAACCACTAGTCTACCTGCCGCCCCTCCACTCTAACCACTAGACTACCCTGCCGCCCCTCCACTCTAACCACTAGTCTAACCACTCCACTCTAGTCTACCTGCCGCCCCTCCACTCTAACCACTAGTCTACCCTGCCGCCCCTCCACCACTAGTCTACCTGCCCCCTCTAACCACTAGTCTACCCTGCCGCCCCTCCACTCTAACCACTAGTCTACCCTGCCGCCCCTCCACTCTAACCACTAGGCTACCCTGCCGCCCCTCCATTCTAACCACTAGGCTACTCTGCCGCCCCTCCATTCTAACCACTAGGCTACCTGCCGCCCCTCCACTCTAACCACTAGGCTACCCTGCCGCCCCTCCACTCTAACCACTAGGCTACCCTGCCGCCCCTCCACTCTAACCACTAGGCTACCTGCTGCCACCCACTCCACTCTAACCACTAGGCTACCCTGCCGCCCCTCCACTCTAACCACTAGGCTACCCTGCCCCTCCCTCCACCCCCTGCTCCACTCTAACCACTAGGCTACCTGCCGCCCCTCCACTCTAACCACTAGACTACCCTGCCGCCCCTCCACTCTAACCACTAGACTACCTGCCGCCCCTCCACTCTAACCACTAGGCTACCCTGCCGCCCCTCCACTCTACCCACTAGGCCCTGCCGCCCCTCCACCCCTCCACTCTAACCACTAGCTACCCTCCGCCCCTCCACTCTAACCACTAGGCTACCTGCCGCCCCTCCACTCTAACCACTAGACTACCCTGCCGCCCCTCCACTCTAACCACTAGTCTACCCTGCCGCCCCTCCACTCTAACCACTAGGCTACCCTGCCGCCCCTCCCTCTAACCACTAGACTCCACTCTAACCACTAGGCTACCCTGCCGCCCCTCCACTCTAACCACTAGGCTACCCTGCCGCCCCTCCACCCCCTCCACCCACCTACCTGCCGCCCCTCCCTCTCTAACCACTAGACTACCCTGCCGCCCCTCCACTCTAACCACTAGACTACCTGCCGCCCCTCCACTCTAACCACTAGTCTACCCTGCCGCCCCTCCACTCTAACCACTAGTCTACCCCTGCCGCCCCTCCACTCTAACCACTAGTCTACCCTGCCGCCCCTCCACTCTAACCACTAGGCTACCCTGCCGCCCCCCCCTCCACTCTAACCACTAGTCTACCCTGCCGCCCCTCCACTCTAACCACTAGTCTACCCTGCCGCCCCTCCACTCTAACCACTAGGCTACCCTGCCGCCCCTCCACTCTAACCACTAGTCTACCTGCTGGTTACCCCTCCACTCTAACCACTAGTCTACCCTGCCGCCCCTCCACTCTAACCACTAGGCTACCCTGCCGCCCCTCCACTCTAACCACTAGGCTACCCTGCCACCCCTCCACTCTAACCACTAGTCTACCCTGCCGCCCCTCCACTCTACCCACTAGGCTACCCTGCCGCCCCCCTCCACTCTAACCACTAGTCTACCTGCTGGTTACTGACCCAACGCTCTAACCACTAGTCTACCTGCCGCCCCTCCACTCTAACCACTAGTCTACCCTGCCGCCCCGCCCCTCCACTCTAACCACTAGTCTACCTGTCGCCCCTCCACTCTAACCACTAGTCTACCCTGCCGCCCTCCACTCTAACCACTAGTCTACCCTGCCGCCCCTCCACTCTAACCACTAGACTACCCTGCCGCCCCTCCACTCTAACCACTAGACTACCCTGCCGCCCCTCCACTCTAACCACTAGGCTACCCTGCCGCCCCTCCACCCCTCCACTCTAACCACTAGGCTACCTGCTGCCCCTCCACTCTAACCACTAGACTACCCTGCCACCCCTCCACTCTAACCACTAGGCTACCCTGCCGCCCCTCCACTCTAACCACAAGGCTACCTGCCGCCCCTCCACTCTAACCACTAGACTACCCTGCCGCCCCTCCACTCTAACCACTAGGCTACCTGCCGCCCTCCACTCTAACCACTAGACTACCCTGCCGCCCCTCCACTCTAACCACTAGGCTACCCTGCCGCCCCTCCACTCTAACCACTAGGCTACCCTCCCGCCCACTCCACCCCTCCACTCTAACCACTAGGCTACCTGCCGCCCCTCCACTCTAACCACTAGACTACCCTGCCGCCCCTCCACTCTAACCACTAGGCTACCTGTCGCCCCTCCACTCTAACCACTAGACTACCCTGCCGCCCCTCCACTCTAACCACTAGGCTACCCTGCCGCCCCTCCACTCTAACCACTAGGCTACCCTGCCGCCCTCCACCCCTCCACTCTAACCACTAGGCTACCCTGCCGCCCCTCCACTCTAACCACTAGGCTACCCTGCCGCTGCCGCCCCTCCACTCTAACCACTAGGCTACCCTGCCGCCCCTCCACTCTAACCACTAGGCTACCTGCCGCCCCTCCACTCTAACCACTAGGCTACCTGCCGCCCCTCCACTCTAACCACTAGGCTACCTGCCGCCCCTCCACTCCACTCTAACCACTAGTCTACCTGCCGCCCCTCCACTCTAACCACTAGGCTACCTGCCGCCCCTCCACTCTAACCACTAGGCTACCTGCCGCCCCTCCACTACCTGCCTCCACTCTAACCACTAGTCTACCCTGCCACCCCTCCACCCTACCTCCACTCCACTAACCACTAGGCTACCTGCCGCCCCTCCACTCTAACCACTAGGCTACCTGCCGCCCCTCCACCCCTCCACTCTAACCACTAGTCTACCTGCCGCCCCTCCACCCTCCACTCTAACCACTAGTCTACCTGCCGCCCCTCCACTCTAACCACTAGTCTACCTGCCGCCCCATGCCAGCCCACCCTCCAGACTACGTACCATCTTTCCGGTAGCAGTGCTCCAGCTCAGTGCGCCGCATGGTGCAGGCATCGTGGACCTCTATAAGGCCCAGGGATCCATCCATACGTCCTACCAGCAACACATCTTTGGGTTCCCCGCACCACAGGGACACTGCTTCTCCCTCCGGCCAGGCCAGAGCTGACACCCAGTGGGGCTGCACGTCCAGAAGACCTTTACCACCTGGGGGAGGGGGTCAGAGTGGAAAGGTTTACAGGTCAGATAGATTCTAATAGAAACCACAGGGTCAGATAGATTCTAAAAG
>NW_027040082.1:12500-132500 GCF_034236695.1 Oncorhynchus nerka | reverse complement strand
CCCTCTACCCTAACCCCTCCAGTACTCACCCTAACCCTCTACCCTAACCCCTCCAGTACTCACCCTAACCCTCTACCCATAACCCCTCCAGTACTCACCCTAACCCTCTACCCTAACCCCTCCAGTACTCACCCTAAACCTCTACCCTAACCCCTCCAGTACTCACCCTAACACTCTACCCATAACCCCTCCAGTACTCACCCTAACCCTCTACCCATTACCCCTCCAGTACTCACCCTGCTCACCCTAACCCCTCCAGTACTCACCCTGCTCACCCTAACCCTCTACCATAACCCCTCCAGTACTCACCCTAACCCTCTACCCTAACCCCTCCAGTACTCACCCTAACCCTCTACCCCTAACCCCTCCAGTACTCACCCTGCTCACCCTAACCCTCTACCCATAACTCCTCCAGTACTCACCCTGCTCTGGTGAGCCTCCAACTTCACAGAAGAGCACTTGCGCAGGTCACCCGCCATGTCGGCAAAGGTTTGCGGCCGGCTCTGGTTGTCTCTGTCGTGAGCGGCCAGCGTGCGGACCAGCTGCTGAGCGGCCCACTGCCGGTGTCCCGAGGACAGACGAGAAGACAGGCAGCAAGCAGCCAGCGCGTTGGCCAGCTCCAGAGGTCCTACAGCAGTGGGATGATAGGAAGGATGGGTATACAAATGTGCAATTAAACCTGCTGGAACGAAAACAAAAGGGGGTGGAAGAAGGAACGGTGAGTGAGTTTTATTTTGGGGTGGGGGGGAGAGATGAGAGGATGTTAATTATAACATAACATAATGAATGGTCCAAAACACTACGGTGATAATGACAACTAGCACGGGCACTGTGGAGGCTAGCACAAACTGCTAACAACAGCTAGTAGCTACATGTCTGTATGTACTGTCATCCCGTGCAGACAATCTGAAAATACGAGGCGACTTCAAATCTATAATCACTGCCCCTCCCCCCCTGCCCCCCCCCTTTCAACCATTTCTTAAATTAAACATTCTAAATGAGCTGAGAAATATCTTTGTTCATCCCATAATGCAATTTTACAAACAAAACATAGTCAGTTACAAAAACTCTATTGAATTATGACGACGCCGCTTAACGACATGTCGACGACAGACAACGTGTGACATTATCGCAACGTCTAGAAATCTCCGAGGACCACAGAGGCCGACTCCAGGTCTCACGAACCTCTCTTCTCCGCGTCAGCCTTGTCATAGTTGGGTCTGAGCCGGGCCCCTTTATCAGCGAGTAGGGCCACGAGGGCCTGGGTGACCACGAAATTGGGTGACGTCACAAGCTTGTTCTCCTCGGCCACGCCCCTCAGGAAGCTGGGGAGGAACTTCCTCTGGACGGAGTCGTCTACCGTGGTCAGGTTCATCCCCGTTGCCGCCGAGATCAGGTTCTAGAGACGGATAGATATACAGGTTCTAGATCAGTCAGAGGAACCCTAACACGCTAGATCAGGTTCTAGAGATGGATAGATATACAGGTTCTAGAGACAGATAGATATAATGGTTCTAGATCAGTCAGAGGAACCCTAACACGCTAGATCAGGTTCTAGAGACAAGATAGATATACTGGTTCTAGAGACAGATAGATATACAGGTTCTAGAGACAGATAGATATACATTTTCTAGAGACAGATAGATATACAGGTTCTAGAGACAGATAGATATATACAGGTTCTAGAGAGATAGATATACTGGTTCTAGAGACATATATATATACAGGTTCTAGAGAGATAGATATACTGGTTCTAGAGACAGATAGATATACAGGTTCTAGAGACAGATATATATACAGGTTCTAGAGAGATAGATATACTGGTTCTAGAGACAGATAGATATACAGGTTCTAGAGACAGATAGATATACAGGTTCTAGAGAAAGATAGATATAGTGGTTCTAGAGACAGATAGGTATACAGGTTCTAGAGACAGATAGATATACTGGTTCTAGAGACAGATAGGTATACTGGTTCTAGAGACAGATAGATATACATGTTCTAGAGACAGATAGATATACAGGTTCTAGAGACAGATATATATACAGGTTCTAGAGAGATAGATATACTGGTTCTAGAGACAGATATATATACAGGTTCTAGAGAGATAGATATACTGGTTCTAGAGACAGATAGATATACAGGTTCTAGAGACAGATATATATACAGGTTCTAGAGAGATAGATATACTGGTTCTAGAGACAGATAGATATACAGGTTCTAGAGACAGATAGATATACTGGTTCTAGAGACAGATAGATATACAGGTTCTAGAGACAGATAGATATACATGTTCTAGAGACAGATAGATATACTGGTTCTAGAGACAGATAGATATACAGGTTCTAGAGACAGATAGATATACAGGTTCTAGATCAGTCAGAGGAACCCTAACACGCTAGATCAGGTTCTAGAGACGGATAGATATACAGGTTCTAGAGACAGATAGATATAATGGTTCTAGATCAGTCAGAGGAACCCTAACACGCTAGATCAGGTTCTAGAGACGGATAGATATACATGTTCTAGAGACAGATAGATAAAATGGTTCTAGATCAGTCAGAGGAACCCTAACACGCTAGATCAGGTTCTAGAGACAGATAGATATACTGGTTCTAGAGACAGATAGATATACAGGTTCTAGAGACAGATAGATATACATGTTCTAGAGACAGATAGATATACAGGTTCTAGAGACAGATAGATATACAGGTTCTAGAGACAGATATATATACATGTTCTAGAGAGATAGATATACTGGTTCTAGAGACAGATAGATATACAGGTTCTAGAGACAGATAGATATACAGGTTCTAGAGAAAGATAGATATAGTGGTTCTAGAGACAGATAGGTATACAGGTTCTAGAGACAGATAGATATACTGGTTCTAGAGACAGATAGGTATACTGGTTCTAGAGACAGATAGATATACATGTTCTAGAGACAGATAGATATACAGGTTCTAGAGACAGATATATATACAGGTTCTAGAGAGATAGATATACTGGTTCTAGAGACAGATATATATACAGGTTCTAGAGAGATAGATATACTGGTTCTAGAGACAGATAGATATACAGGTTCTAGAGACAGATATATATACAGGTTCTAGAGAGACAGATATACTGGTTCTAGAGACAGATAGATATACAGGTTCTAGAGACAGATAGATATACAGGTTCTAGAGACAGATATATATAATGGTTCTAGAGACAGATAGGTATACAGGTTCTAGAGACAGATAGATATACTGGTTCTAGAGACAGATAGGTATACTGGTTCTAGAGACAGATAGATATACAGGTTCTAGAGACAGATAGATATACTGGTTCTAGAGACAGATAGATATACAGGTTCTAGAGACAGATAGATATACAGGTTCTAGATCAGTCAGAGGAACCCTAACACGCTAGATCAGGTTCTAGAGACAGATAGATATACAGGTTCTAGAGACAGATATATATAATGGTTCTAGATCAGTCAGAGGAACCCTAACACGCTAGATCAGGTTCTAGAGACGGATAGATATACAGGTTCTAGAGACAGATAGATAAAATGGTTCTAGATCAGTCAGAGGAACCCTAACACGCTAGATCAGGTTCTAGAGACAGATAGATATACTGGTTCTAGAGACAGATAGATATACAGGTTCTAGAGACAGATAGATATACATGTTCTAGAGACAGATATATATACAGGTTCTAGAGAGATAGATATACTGGTTCTAGAGACAGATATATATACAGGTTCTAGAGAGATAGATATACTGGTTCTAGAGACAGATAGATATACAGGTTCTAGAGACAGATTGATATAGTGGTTCTAGAGACAGATAGGTATACAGGTTCTAGAGACAGATAGATATACTGGTTCTAGAGACAGATAGGTATACTGGTTCTAGAGACAGATAGATATACATGTTCTAGAGACAGATAGATATACAGGTTCTAGAGACAGATAGATATACAGGTTCTAGAGACATATAGATATACAGGTTCTAGAGACAGATATATATACAGGTTCTAGAGAGATAGATATACTGGTTCTAGAGACAGATAGATATACAGGTTCTAGAGACAGATATATATACAGGTTCTAGAGAGATAGATATACTGGTTCTAGAGACAGATAGATATACAGGTTCTAGAGACAGATAGATATAGTGGTTCTAGAGACAGATAGGTATACAGGTTCTAGAGACAGATAGATATACTGGTTCTAGAGACAGATAGGTATACAGGTTCTAGAGACAGATAGATATACATGTTCTAGAGACAGATAGATATACTGGTTCTAGAGACAGATATATATACAGGTTCTAGAGACAGATATATATACAGGTTCTAGATCAGTCAGAGGAACCCTAACATGCTAGATCAGGTTCTAGAGACGGATAGATATACAGGTTCTAGAGACAGATAGATATAATGGTTCTAGATCAGTCAGAGGAACCCTAACACGCTAGATCAGGTTCTAGAGACGGATAGATATACAGGTTCTAGAGACAGATAGATATAATGGTTCTAGATCAGTCAGAGGAACCCTAACACGCTAGATCAGGTTCTAGAGACAGATAGATATACTGGTTCTAGAGACAGATAGATATACAGGTTCTAGAGACAGATAGATATACATGTTCTAGAGACAGATAGATATACAGGTTCTAGAGACAGATAGATATACAGGTTCTAGAGACAGATAGATATACAGGTTCTAGAGACAGATATATATACAGGTTCTAGAGAGATAGATATACTGGTTCTAGAGACATATATATATACAGGTTCTAGAGAGATAGATATACTGGTTCTAGAGACAGATAGATATACAGGTTCTAGAGACAGATAGATATACAGGTTCTAGAGACAGATAGATATACTGGTTCTAGAGACAGATATATATACTGGTTCTAGAGACAGATATATATACAGGTTCTAGAGACAGATATATATACAGGTTCTAGATCAGTCAGAGGAACCCTAACATGCTAGATCAGGTTCTAGAGACGGATAGATATACAGGTTCTAGAGACAGATAGATATAATGGTTCTAGATCAGTCAGAGGAACCCTAACACGCTAGATCAGGTTCTAGAGACGGATAGATATACAGGTTCTAGAGACAGATAGATATAATGGTTCTAGATCAGTCAGAGGAACCCTAACACGCTAGATCAGGTTCTAGAGACAGATAGATATACTGGTTCTAGAGACAGATAGATATACAGGTTCTAGAGACAGATAGATATACATGTTCTAGAGACAGATAGATATACAGGTTCTAGAGACAGATAGATATACAGGTTCTAGAGACAGATAGATATACAGGTTCTAGAGACAGATATATATACAGGTTCTAGAGAGATATATATACTGGTTCTAGAGACATATATATATACAGGTTCTAGAGAGATAGATATACTGGTTCTAGAGACAGATAGATATACAGGTTCTAGAGACAGATAGATATACAGGTTCTAGAGACAGATAGATATACAGGTTCTAGAGACAGATAGATATAGTGGTTCTAGAGACAGATAGGTATACAGGTTCTAGAGACAGATAGGTATACAGGTTCTAGAGACAGATAGATATACTGGTTCTAGAGACAGATAGGTATACTGGTTCTAGAGACAGATAGATATACATGTTCTAGAGACAGATAGATATACAGGTTCTAGAGACAGATATATATACAGGTTCTAGAGACGATATACTGGTTCTAGAGACAGATATATATACAGGTTCTAGAGAGATAGATATACTGGTTCTAGAGACAGATAGATATACAGGTTCTAGAGACAGATATATATACAGGTTCTAGAGAGATAGATATACTGGTTCTAGAGACAGATAGATATACAGGTTCTAGAGAGATAGATATACTGGTTCTAGAGACAGATAGATATACAGGTTCTAGAGACAGATATATATACAGGTTCTAGAGAGATAGATATACTGGTTCTAGAGACAGATAGATATACAGGTTCTAGAGACAGATAGATATAGTGGTTCTAGAGACAGATAGATATACTGGTTCTAGAGACAGATAGGTATACAGGTTCTAGAGACAGATAGGTATACAGGTTCTAGAGACAGATAGATATACATGTTCTAGAGACAGATAGATATACAGGTTCTAGAGACAGATATATATACAGGTTCTAAATCAGTCAGAGGAACCCTAACATGCTAGATCAGGTTCTAGAGACGGATAGATATACAGGTTCTAGAGACAGATAGATATAATGGTTCTAGATCAGTCAGAGGAACCCTAACACGCTAGATCAGGTTCTAGAGACGGATAGATATACAGGTTCTAGAGACAGATAGATATAATGGTTCTAGATCAGTCAGAGGAACCCTAACACGCTAGATCAGGTTCTAGAGACAGATAGATATACTGGTTCTAGAGACAGATAGATATACAGGTTCTAGAGACAGATAGATATACATGTTCTAGAGACAGATAGATATACAGGTTCTAGAGACAGATAGATATACAGGTTCTAGAGACAGATAGATATACAGGTTCTAGAGACAGATAGATATAGTGGTTCTAGAGACAGATAGGTATACAGGTTCTAGAGACAGATAGGTATACTGGTTCTAGAGACAGATAGGTATACTGGTTCTAGAGACAGATAGATATACATGTTCTAGAGACAGATAGATATACAGGTTCTAGAGACAGATAGATATACAGGTTCTAGAGACATATAGATATACAGGTTCTAGAGACAGATATATATACAGGTTCTAGAGAGATAGATATACTGGTTCTAGAGACAGATAGATATACAGGTTCTAGAGACAGATATATATACAGGTTCTAGAGAGATAGATATACTGGTTCTAGAGACAGATAGATATACAGGTTCTAGAGACAGATAGATATAGTGGTTCTAGAGACAGATAGGTATACAGGTTCTAGAGACAGATAGATATACTGGTTCTAGAGACAGATAGGTATACAGGTTCTAGAGACAGATAGATATACATGTTCTAGAGACAGATAGATATACTGGTTCTAGAGACAGATATATATACAGGTTCTAGAGACAGATATATATACAGGTTCTAGATCAGTCAGAGGAACCCTAACATGCTAGATCAGGTTCTAGAGACGGATAGATATACAGGTTCTAGAGACAGATAGATATAATGGTTCTAGATCAGTCAGAGGAACCCTAACACGCTAGATCAGGTTCTAGAGACGGATAGATATACAGGTTCTAGAGACAGATAGATATAATGGTTCTAGATCAGTCAGAGGAACCCTAACACGCTAGATCAGGTTCTAGAGACAGATAGATATACTGGTTCTAGAGACAGATAGATATACAGGTTCTAGAGACAGATAGATATACATGTTCTAGAGACAGATAGATATACAGGTTCTAGAGACAGATAGATATACAGGTTCTAGAGACAGATAGATATACAGGTTCTAGAGACAGATATATATACAGGTTCTAGAGAGATAGATATACTGGTTCTAGAGACATATATATATACAGGTTCTAGAGAGATAGATATACTGGTTCTAGAGACAGATAGATATACAGGTTCTAGAGACAGATAGATATACAGGTTCTAGAGACAGATAGATATACAGGTTCTAGAGACAGATAGATATAGTGGTTCTAGAGACAGATAGGTATACAGGTTCTAGAGACAGATAGGTATACAGGTTCTAGAGACAGATAGATATACATGTTCTAGAGACAGATAGATATACTGGTTCTAGAGACAGATATATATACAGGTTCTAGAGACAGATATATATACAGGTTCTAGATCAGTCAGAGGAACCCTAACATGCTAGATCAGGTTCTAGAGACGGATAGATATACAGGTTCTAGAGACAGATAGATATAATGGTTCTAGATCAGTCAGAGGAACCCTAACACGCTAGATCAGGTTCTAGAGACGGATAGATATACAGGTTCTAGAGACAGATAGATATAATGGTTCTAGATCAGTCAGAGGAACCCTAACACGCTAGATCAGGTTCTAGAGACAGATAGATATACTGGTTCTAGAGACAGATAGATATACAGGTTCTAGAGACAGATAGATATACATGTTCTAGAGACAGATAGATATACAGGTTCTAGAGACAGATAGATATACAGGTTCTAGAGACAGATAGATATACAGGTTCTAGAGACAGATATATATACAGGTTCTAGAGAGATATATATACTGGTTCTAGAGACATATATATATACAGGTTCTAGAGAGATAGATATACTGGTTCTAGAGACAGATAGATATACAGGTTCTAGAGACAGATAGATATACAGGTTCTAGAGACAGATAGATATACAGGTTCTAGAGACAGATAGATATAGTGGTTCTAGAGACAGATAGGTATTTCTAGAGACAGATAGGTATAAGGTTCTAGAGACAGATAGATATACTGGTTCTAGAGACAGATAGGTATACTGGTTCTAGAGACAGATAGATATACATGTTCTAGAGACAGATAGATATACAGGTTCTAGAGACAGATATATATACAGGTTCTAGAGAGATAGATATACTGGTTCTAGAGACAGATATATATACAGGTTCTAGAGAGATAGATATACTGGTTCTAGAGACAGATAGATATACAGGTTCTAGAGACAGATATATATACAGGTTCTAGAGAGATAGATATACTGGTTCTAGAGACAGATAGATATACAGGTTCTAGAGAGATAGATATACTGGTTCTAGAGACAGATAGATATACAGGTTCTAGAGACAGATATATATACAGGTTCTAGAGATTAGATATACTGGTTCTAGAGACAGATAGATATACAGGTTCTAGAGACAGATAGATATAGTGGTTCTAGAGACAGATAGATATACTGGTTCTAGAGACAGATAGGTATACAGGTTCTAGAGACAGATAGGTATACAGGTTCTAGAGACAGATAGATATACATGTTCTAGAGACAGATAGATATACAGGTTCTAGAGACAGATATATATACAGGTTCTAGATCAGTCAGAGGAACCCTAACATGCTAGATCAGGTTCTAGAGACGGATAGATATACAGGTTCTAGAGACAGATAGATATAATGGTTCTAGATCAGTCAGAGGAACCCTAACACGCTAGATCAGGTTCTAGAGACGGATAGATATACAGGTTCTAGAGACAGATAGATATAATGGTTCTAGATCAGTCAGAGGAACCCTAACACGCTAGATCAGGTTCTAGAGACAGATAGATATACTGGTTCTAGAGACAGATAGATATACAGGTTCTAGAGACAGATAGATATACATGTTCTAGAGACAGATAGATATACAGGTTCTAGAGACAGATAGATATACAGGTTCTAGAGACAGATAGATATACAGGTTCTAGAGACAGATATATATACAGGTTCTAGAGAGATAGATATACTGGTTCTAGAGACATATATATATACAGGTTCTAGAGAGATAGATATACTGGTTCTAGAGACAGATAGATATACAGGTTCTAGAGACAGATAGATATACAGGTTCTAGAGACAGATAGATATACAGGTTCTAGAGACAGATAGATATAGTGGTTCTAGAGACAGATAGGTATACAGGTTCTAGAGACAGATAGGTATACAGGTTCTAGAGACAGATAGATATACTGGTTCTAGAGACAGATATATACTGGTTCTAGAGACAGATAGATATACATGTTCTAGAGACAGATAGATATACAGGTTCTAGAGACTGTATTATACAGGTTCTAGAGAGATAGATATACTGGTTCTAGAGACAGATATATATACAGGTTCTAGAGAGATAGATATACTGGTTCTAGAGACAGATAGATATACAGGTTCTAGAGACAGATATATATACAGGTTCTAGAGAGATAGATATACTGGTTCTAGAGACAGATATATATACAGGTTCTAGAGAGATAGATATACTGGTTCTAGAGACAGATAGATATACAGGTTCTAGAGACAGATATATATACAGGTTCTAGAGAGATAGATATACTGGTTCTAGAGACAGATAGATATACAGGTTCTAGAGACAGATAGATATAGTGGTTCTAGAGACAGATAGATATACTGGTTCTAGAGACAGATAGATATACAGGTTCTAGAGACAGATAGATATACATGTTCTAGAGACAGATAGATATACAGGTTCTAGAGACAGATAGATATACAGGTTCTAGAGACAGATAGATATACAGGTTCTAGAGACAGATATATATACAGGTTCTAGAGAGATAGATATACTGGTTCTAGAGACAGATAGATAAACACCTAGAGACAGATAGATATACTGGTTCTAGAGACAGATAGATATACAGGTTCTAGAGACAGATAGATATTGTTCTAGAGACAGATAGATATACAGGTTCTAGAGACAGATAGATATACAGGTTCTAGAGACAGATAGATATACAGGTTCTAGAGACAGATATATATACAGGTTCTAGAGAGATAGATATACTGGTTCTAGAGACAGATAGATATACAGGTTCTAGAGACAGATAGATATAGTGGTTCTAGAGACAGATAGATATAGTGGTTCTAGAGACAGATAGGTATACAGGTTCTAGAGACAGATAGGTATACAGGTTCTAGATCAGTCAGAGGAACCCTAACACGCTAGATCAGGTTCTAGAGACGGATAGATATACAGGTTCTGTATTAAACACCTGCTGTATTAAACACCGGCCTTATTAAACACCGGCTGTATTAAACACCGGCTGTATTAAACACCGGCTGTATTAAACACCTGCTGTATTCTACACCGGCTGTATTAAACACCTGCTGTATTAAACACCGGCTGTATTCTACACCGGCTGTATTAAACACCGGCTGTATTCTACACTGGCTGTATTAAACACCGGCTGTATTCTACACCGGCTGTATTAAACACCGGCTGTATTAAACACCGGCTGTATTAAACACCGGCTGTATTCTACACCGGCTGTATTCTACACCGGCTGTATTAAACACCGGCTGTATTAAACACCGGCTGTATTCTACACCGGCTGTATTAAACACCGGCTGTATTCTACACCGGCTGTATTAAACACCGGCTGTATTAAACACCGGCTGTATTAAACACCGGCTGTATTCTACACCGGCTGTATTAAACACCGGCTGTATTCTACACCGGCTGTATTCTACACCGGCTGTATTAAACACCGGCTGTATTAAACACCGGCTGTATTCTACACCGGCTGTATTAAACACCGGCTGTATTCTACACCGGCTAAAATAACAACAGTGTTGGTGTTTACAACCATTATTAAATTAACTCTAATTGGTCTAAAATAACCCCAGTGTTGTTGTTTACAACCAGTGTTAAATCAAAACCACGCCCATCATTATCATATTTCCCAGCATGCTCTAATTTATTGCACGATTGATTTTTACAATAGGTTTTTTCCCTCAATATCTATGTTTTTACATGTAGCACATCGATTGATTAATTCATCGTATGCTACTCAGATATGAACAACATACATTTTTATCAACTAATCGGATCCATTACTGATATGGTTGTTCCAGTTTGGATGGTTCAGGTCGTCTCGTATCTTAGTCTTCCCGACCCAGCAGTCAGTCTGACTGTAGGTTACGGAGAATAAACAAGTCAAATTGTTGGATATCTTCACTGAGGCTGGATTCCAATAGGAATTACACAGCACTTTGCCAACCATCATAATGTGATTTGCAGACCTGAAAACCATGAGTTTCATTCAGGATACTATACTGTATTGGTGTCAAACTAGGCCCTCAAATTAAGGCCTCGTTCAATACCTGTGTTGAACATTTTTATTTTAATGATCGGGCTCGGTGAAACCCACAGGACAACAAAAAACTATGACTGCAACGATCTCTGTCTCTGTCAATAACAAATAGTCATGGTTGGTAACGACAATTCACTCGAAAGCTAAGGCACTCTGGGAAATATGTATAGGTCAAGATAAGTATTGCATAAGTGTGGTGCTGAACTAAGGTTGAACTTCCTGTCTTTTTGAAAGTCGTTGAGTGCAGTAGAGAACTGGTCACTTCCTGTTTCTCTTCCAGTCTATTATCTTTGTGTGAGTCTGAGTTGTGTATCTGTTGTTACCTGTGTGCAGAGCTGGACCAGCAGCTTGGCAGCGTTGGGGCTGTTGGAGGCCAGACAACCCACAGCCGTACTGAGATAGGCCAGACAGGAGATAGGTTTGCTGGCCTTGGTGGCCCCGCGGGGCCGCTCTGAGGCCCCTGATCCAGATGTGGGGCTGGTGGAGAGGCCGGCTCGCCCTGCTGCAGCCAGACACATCAGTCTGACCAGGGTCCTGATGTCTGTCAGACCCAGAGACTCCAACCCTGCTGCCAGGCTACAGCTAGAACCACTGAGAGAGAGGAAAGGGGAGAGAGAGAGAGAGGGAAAGGGGAGAGAGAGGGGAGGGAGGGAGAGGAGGAGAGAGAGAGAGAAAAGGGGGAGAGAGAGGAGGGGAGGGAGAGAGAGGAGGGAGGGAGAGAGGGAGGGAGAGAGACGAGGGGAGAGAGAAGGAGAGAGAGAGAGAGAGGAGGGGAGGGAGAGAGGGGGGAAAGGGGGGGAGGGAGAGAGAGGGGAGGGAGGGAGAGAGAGCAAGGGGAGAGAGAGGGGAGGGAGAGAGAGGAGGGGAGGGGAGAGAGAGGAGGGGAGAGAGAGAGGGGAGGAGAGGGAGAGAGAGGTAGAGAGAGGTGGGGAGAGAGAGAGAGAGAGAGGGGGAGAGAGAAAAAGGGGGAGGGAGAGAGAGAAGGGGGAGGGAGAGAAGGCCATACTCATAAACATACAGTAGTTGCAATGCAGTTCACCCTTATACACTGACACCAACTAAACACAGTGGAACATGAGATGAATGGAGATCGAGACTGAGAGACACTGAGAAGAGAGACAGACGGAAAGACACCAGGGAGACAGAGAGACAGCCAGAGACAGAGAGAGAGACACCAGGGAGACAGAGAAAGACACCAGAGACAGAGAGAGACAGAGACAGAGAGAGAGAGACACCAACGAGACAGAGAGAGACAGACGGAAAGACACCAGGGAGACAGAGAGAGACAGCCAGAGACAAAGAGAGAACAGAGAGAGACAGAGAGAGAGACAGAGACCAACACATTATCCAGTCCTACACACAGTCCTACACCTAGTCTACACACAGTCCTACACCTAGTCTACACACAGTCCTACACCTAGTCTACACACAGTCCTACACCTAGTCTAAACACAGTCCTACACCTAGTCTACACACAGTCCTACACCTAGTCTACAGTCCTACACCTAGTCTACACATAGTCCTACACCTAGTCTAAACACAGTCCTACACCTAGTGTAAACACAGTTCTACACCTAGTCTACACATAGTCCTACACCTAGTCTAAACACAGTCCTACACATAGTCCTACACCTGGTCTACACACAGTCCTACACCTAGTCTACACACAGTCCTACACCTAGTCTACACCTAGCCTACAACCAGTCCTACACCTAGTGTAAACACAGTCCTACACCTAGTCTACACACAGTCCTACACCTAGTCCAAACACAGTCCTACACATAGTCCTACACCTGGTCTACACACAGTCCTACACCTAGTCTACACACAGTCCTACACCTAGTCTACACCTAGTCTACACAGTCCTACACCTAGTCTACACATAGTCCTACACATAGTCTACACACAGTCCTATCACTAGTCTACACCTAGCCTACAACCAGTCCTACACCTAGTCTAAACACAGTCTACACAGTCCTACACAGAGTCTACACACAGTCCTACACCTAGTCTACACACAGTCTACACCTAGTCTAAACACAGTCTACACCTAGTCTAAACACAGTCCTACACCTAGTCTAAACAGTCTACACCTAGTCTACACACAGTCCTACACCTAGTCTACACACAGTCCTACACCTAGTCTAAACACAGTCCTACACCTAGTCTACACAGTCCTACACATAGTCTACACACAGTCTACACAGTCCTACACATAGTCTACACACAGTCCTACCACCAGTCCTACACCTAGTCTACACCTAGTCTACACACAGGTCTACACCTAGTCTACACCTCGTCTACACTTCATCTACACCTAGTCTATACCTAGTCTACAGACAGTCCTACACCTAGTCTACACCTAGTCTACACCTAGTCTACAGACAGACCCACCTGACAGAGAGTAGAGACAGGGCTCTCATCACCATGGTCCTGGCCAGTAGGACCTGCGCTGCAGAGGTCACTCTCCTCAGAGCCATGACCCTGTCGTGGGGGTTCTCCAGCGCTGCAGCCTGCTCCCCCAGAGTCACCCTGCCCGAGGAGCTGTTCTCCACCGCGCCCTGGCAGCCTGGGAAACACACGCAGACACTTGTTGAAGCTGACGCAGAATGTAGAATTACAACCCCACGAAATGGACATAACAGGTGATCACTGAACCACCCACATTACAGAGAGGACCGGACACATCTCACCCACATTACAGAGAGGACTAGACACATCTCACCCACATTACAGAGAGGACCGGACACATCTCACCCACATTACAGAGAGGACCAGACACATCTCACCCACATTACAGAGAGGACCAGACACATCTCACCCACATTACAGAGAGGACCAGACACATCCCACCCACATTACAGAGAGGACCAGACACATCTCACCCACATTACAGAGAGGACCAGACACATCTGAACCACCCACATTACAGAGAGGACCGGACACATCTGAACCACCCACATTACAGAGAGGACCAGACACATCTCACCCACATTACAGAGAGGACCGGACACATCTCAACCACCCACGTTACAGAGAGGACCGGACACATCTCAACCACCCACATTACAGAGAGGACCAGACACATCTCACCAACATTACAGAGAGGACTGGAGACATCTCACCCACATTACAGAGAGGACCAGACACATCTGAACCACCCACATTACAGAGAGGACCAGACACATCTCACCCACATTACAGAGAGGACCAGACACATCTCACCCACATTACAGAGAGGACCGGACACATCTCACCCACATTACAGAGAGGACCAGACACATCTGAACCACCCACATTACAGAGAGGACCGGACACATCTGAACCACCCACATTACAGAGAGGACCGGACACATCTCACCCACATTACAGAGAGGACCAGACACATCTGAACCACCCACATTACAGAGAGGACCGGACACATCTGAACCACCCACATTACAGAGAGGACCAGACACATCTCACCCACGTTACAGAGAGGACCGGACACATCTCAACCACCCACATTACAGAGAGGACCAGACACATCTCACCCACATTACAGAGAGGACCAGACACATCTCACCCACATTACAGAGAGGACCAGACACATCTCACCCACATTACAGAGAGGACCAGACACATCTGAACCACCCACATTACAGAGAGGACCAGACACATCTCACCCACATTACAGAGAGGACCGGACACATCTCACCCACGTTACAGAGAGGACCAGACACATCTCACCCACGTTACAGAGAGGACCGGACACATCTCACCCACGTTACAGAGAGGACCGGACACATCTCACCCACATTACAGAGAGGACCAGACACATCTCACCCACATTACAGAGAGGACCGGACACATCTCACCCACATTACAGAGAGGACCAGACACATCTCACCCACATTACAGAGAGGACCGGACACATCTCACCCACGTTACAGAGAGGACCGGACACATCTCACCCACATTACAGAGAGGTCCAGACACATCTCACCCACATTACAGAGAGGACCGGACACATCTCACCCACGTTACAGAGAGACCAGACACATCACCCACGTTACAGAGAGGACCGGACACATCTCACCCACATTACAGAGAGGACCAGACACATCCCACCCACATTACAGAGAGGACCAGACACATCTCACCCACATTACAGAGAGGACCAGACACATCTCACCCACATTACAGAGAGGACCAGACACATCTCACCCACATTACAGAGAGGACCGGACACATCTCACCCACATTACAGAGAGGACTGGACACATCTCACCCACATTACAGAGAGGACTGGACACATTACAGAGAGGACTGGACACATCTGAACCACCCACATTACAGAGAGGACCGGACACATCTCACCCACATTACAGAGAGGACTGGACACATCTGAACCACATTACAGAGAGGACTGGACACATCTCACCCACGTTACAGAGAGGACCGGACACATCTCACCCACATTACAGAGAGGACCAGACACATCTCACCCACATTACAGAGAGGACCGGACACATCTCACCCACGTTACAGAGAGGACCGGACACATCTCACCCACATTACAGAGAGGACCGGACACATCTCACCCACGTTACAGAGAGGACCGGACACATCTCACCCACGTTACAGAGAGGACCAGACACATCTCACCCACGTTACAGAGAGGACCGGACACATCTCACCCACATTACAGAGAGGACCAGACACATCTCACCCACATTACAGAGAGGACCAGACACATCTCACCCACATTACAGAGAGGACCAGACACATCTCACCCACGTTACAGAGAGGACTGGACACATCTGAACCACCCACATTACAGAGAGGACCGGACACATCTCACCCACATTACAGAGAGGACTGGACACATCTGAACCACATTACAGAGAGGACTGGACACATCTCACCCACATTACAGAGAGGACCAGACACATCTCACCCACATTACAGAGAGGACCAGACACATCTCACCCACATTACAGAGAGGACCAGACACATCTCACCCACATTACAGAGAGGACCAGACACATCTCACCCACATTACAGAGAGGACCAGACACATCTGAACCACCCACATTACAGAGAGGACCAGACACATCTCACCCACATTACATCTCACCCACATTACAGAGAGGACCCGACACACCTCACCCACATTACAGAGAGGACCAGACACATCTCACCCACATTACAGAGAGGACCAGACACATCTCACCCACATTACAGAGAGGACCAGACACATCTCACCCACATTACAGAGAGGACCAGACACATCTCACCCACATTACAGAGAGGACCGGACACATCTCACCCACATTACAGAGAGGACCAGACACATCTGAACCACCCACATTACAGAGAGGACCAGACACTGCTGAACCACCCACATTAAAGAGGACCAGACACACCTGAACCACCCACATTAGAGAGAGGACCAAACACATCTCACCCACATTATAGAGAGGACCGGACACATCTCACCCACATTATAGAGAGACCAGACACATCTAAACCACCCACATTAGAGAGAGGACCAGACACATCTCACCCACATTACAGAGAGGACCGGACACATCTCACCCACATTACAGAGAGGACCAGACACATCTGAACCACCCACATTACAGAGAGGACCAGACACATCTCACCCACATTACAGAGAGGACCAGACAAATCTCACCCACATTACAGAGAGGTCCAGACACATCTGAACCACCCACATTACAGAGAGGACCGGACACATCTGAACCACCCACATTACAGAGAGGACCGGACACATCTGAACCACCCACATTACAGAGAGGACCGGACACATCTCACCCACATTACAGAGAGGACCGGACACATCTCAACCACCCACGTTACAGAGAGGACCGGACACATCTCAACCACCCACATTACAGAGAGGACCAGACACATCTCACCCACATTACAGAGAGGACCAGACACATCTCACCCACATTACAGAGAGGACCGGACACATCTCACCCACGTTACAGAGAGGACCAGACACATCTCACCCACATTACAGAGAGGACCGGACACATCTCACCCACGTTACAGAGAGGACCGACACATCTGAACCACCCACATTACAGAGAGGACCAGACACATCTCACCCACATTACAGAGGACCAGACACATCTCACCCACATTACAGAGAGGACCAGACACATCTCACCCACATTACAGAGGACCAGACACATCTGAACCACCCACATTACAGAGAGGACCAGACACATCTCACCCACGTTACAGAGAGGACCGGACACATCTCACCCACGTTACAGAGAGGACCGGACACATCTGAACCACCCACATTACAGAGAGGACCAGACACATCTCACCCACATTACAGAGGACCAGACACATCTCACCCACATTACAGAGAGGACCAGACACATCTCACCCACATTACAGAGGACCAGACACATCTGAACCACCCACATTACAGAGAGGACCAGACACATCTCACCCACGTTACAGAGAGGACCGGACACATCTCACCCACGTTACAGAGAGGACCGGACACATCTCACCCACGTTACAGAGAGGACCGGACACATCTGAACCACCCACATTACAGAGAGGACCGGACACATCTCACCCACATTACAGAGAGGACCGGACACATCTCAACCACCCACGTTACAGAGAGGACCGGACACATCTCAACCACCCACATTACAGAGAGGACCAGACACATCTCACCCACATTACAGAGAGGACCAGACACATCTCACCCACATTACAGAGAGGACCGGACACATCTCACCCACGTTACAGAGAGGACCAGACACATCTCACCCACATTACAGAGAGGACCGGACACATCTCACCCACGTTACAGAGAGGACCGGACACATCTGAACCACCCACATTACAGAGAGGACCAGACACATCTCACCCACATTACAGAGGACCAGACACATCTCACCCACATTACAGAGAGGACCAGACACATCTCACCCACATTACAGAGGACCAGACACATCTGAACCACCCACATTACAGAGAGGACCAGACACATCTCACCCACGTTACAGAGAGGACCGGACACATCTCACCCACGTTACAGAGAGGACCGGACACATCTCACCCACATTACAGAGAGGACCAGACACATCTCACCCACATTACAGAGAGGACCGGACACATCTCACCCACGTTACAGAGAGGACCGGACACATCTCACCCACATTACAGAGAGGACCAGACACATCTCACCCACATTACAGAGAGGACCGGACACATCTCACCCACGTTACAGAGAGGACCAGACACATCTCACCCACGTTACAGAGAGGACCGGACACATCTCACCCACATTACAGAGAGGACCAGACACATCTCACCCACATTACAGAGAGGACCAGACACATCTCACCCACATTACAGAGAGGACCAGACACATCTCACCCACATTACAGAGAGGACCAGACACATCTCACCCACATTACAGAGAGGACTGGACACATCTCACCCACATTACAGAGAGGACTGGACACATCTGAACCACCCACATTACAGAGAGGACTGGACACATCTGAACCACCCACATTACAGAGAGGACCGGACACATCTCACCCACATTACAGAGAGGACTGGACACATCTGAACCACATTACAGAGAGGACCGGACACATCTCACCCACGTTACAGAGAGGACCGGACACATCTCACCCACATTACAGAGAGGACCAGACACATCTCACCCACATTACAGAGAGGACCGGACACATCTCACCCACGTTACAGAGAGGACCGGACACATCTCACCCACATTACAGAGAGGACCAGACACATCTCACCCACATTACAGAGAGGACCGGACACATCTCACCCACGTTACAGAGAGGACCAGACACATCTCACCCACGTTACAGAGAGGACCGGACACATCTCACCCACATTACAGAGAGGACCAGACACATCTCACCCACATTACAGAGAGGACCAGACACATCTCACCCACATTACAGAGAGGACCAGACACATCTCACCCACGTTACAGAGAGGACCGGACACATCTCACCCACATTACAGAGAGGACCAGACACATCTCACCCACGTTACAGAGAGGACCAGACACATCTCACCCACATTACAGAGAGGACCAGACACATCTGAACCACCCACATTATAGAGAGGACCAGACACATCAAAACCACCCACATTACAGAGAGGACCAGACACATCTCACCCACATTACAGAGAGGACCAGACACATCTCACCCACATTACAGAGAGGACCAGACACATCTCACCCACGTTACAGAGAGGACTGGACACATCTCACCCACATTACAGAGAGGACCAGACACATCTCACCCACATTACAGAGAGGACCGGACACATCTCACCCACATTACAGAGAGGACCAGACACATCTCACCCACATTACAGAGAGGACCAGACACATCTCACCCACATTACAGAGAGGACCGGACACATCTCACCCACATTACAGAGAGGACTGGACACATCTCACCCACATTACAGAGAGGACTGGACACATCTGAACCACCCACATTACAGAGAGGACCGGACACATCTCACCCACATTACAGAGAGGACTGGACACATCTGAACCACATTACAGAGAGGCCCGGACACATCTCACCCACATTACAGAGAGGACCAGACACATCTCACCCACATTACAGAGAGGACCAGACACATCTCACCCACATTACAGAGAAGACCAGACACATCTGAACCACCCACATTACAGAGAGGACCAGACACATCTGAACCACCCACATTACAGAGAGGACCAGACACATCTCACCCACATTACAGAGAGGACCAGACACATCTCACCCACATTACAGAGAGGACCAGACACATCTCACCCACATTACAGAGAGGACCAGACACATCTCACCCACATTACAGAGAAGACCAGACACATCTGAACCACCCACATTACAGAGAGGATCAGACACATCTCACCCACATTACAGAGAGGACCAGACACATCTCACCCACATTACAGAGACGACCAGACACATCTCACCCACATTACAGAGAGGACCAGACACATCTGAACCACCCACATTACAGAGAGGACCAGACACATCTGAACCACCCACATTACAGAGAGGACCAGACACATCTCACCCACATTACAGAGAGGACCGGACACATCTCACCCACATTACAGAGAGGACCAGACACATCTGAACCACCCACATTACAGAGAGGACCAGACACATCTGAACCACCCACATTACAGAGAGGACCAGACACATCTCACCCACATTACAGAGAGGACCAGACACATCCCACCCACATTACAGAGAGGACCAGACACATCTCACCCACATTACAGAGAGGACCAGACACATCTCACCCACATTACAGAGAGGACCAGACACATCTGAACCACCCACATTACAGAGAGGACCAGACACATCTCACCCACATTACAGAGAGGACCAGACACATCTCACCCACATTACAGAGAGGACCGGACACATCTCACCCACATTACAGAGAGGACCAGACACATCTCACCCACATTACAGAGAGGACCAGACACATCTCACCCACATTACAGAGAGGACCAGACACATCTGAACCACCCACATTACAGAGAGGACCAGACACATCTCACCCACATTACAGAGAGGACTGGACACATCTCACCCACATTACAGAGAGGACCAGACACATCTGAACCACCCACATTACAGAGAGGACCGGACACATCTGAACCACCCACATTACAGAGAGGACCGGACACATCTCACCCACATTACAGAGAGGACCAGACACATCTGAACCACCCACATTACAGAGAGGACCGGACACATCTGAACCACCCACATTACAGAGAGGACCGGACACATCTGAACCACCCACATTACAGAGAGGACCAGACACCTCTCACCCACATTACAGAGAGGACCGGACACATCTCACCCACATTACAGAGAGGACCAGACACATCTCACCCACATTACAGAGAGGACCGGACACATCTCACCCACATTACAGAGAGGACCAGACACATCTCACCCACATTACAGAGAGGACCGGACACATCTCACCCACATTACAGAGAGGACCAGACACATCTGAACCACCCACATTACAGAGAGGACCAGACACATCTGAACCACCCACATTACAGAGAGGACCAGACACATCTCACCCACATTACAGAGAGGACCAGACACATCCCACCCACATTACAGAGAGGACCAGACACATCTCACCCACATTACAGAGAGGACCAGACACTGCTGAACCACCCACATTAGAGAGGACCAGACACACCTGAACCACCCACATTACAGAGAGGACCAGACACATCCCACCCACATTACAGAGAGGACCAGACACATCTCACCCACATTACAGAGAGGACCAGACACATCTGAACCACCCACATTACAGAGAAGACCAGACACATCTCACCCACATTATAGAGAGGACCAGACACATCTCACCCACATTACAGAGAGGACCAGACACATCTCACCCACATTACAGAGAGGACCGGACACATCTCACCCACATTACAGAGAGGACCGGACACATCTCACCCACATTACAGAGAGGACCAGACACATCTCTGTGTGTGTGTGTGTGTGTTTCTCAGCCCCTCACCTATCTGCAGCAGAGTCTCCTCCATGCTGTTGGTGGCGGTCACCATGGCTACGGACGCTCCAAGGGGGTCACTGTCGGGGAACTGGACGGCCTCTGGGACGACCCGGCGCTCGCTCAGACCCAACGGTCCCGCCAGCAGCTCAAACTCCTCGTCCCCAGTTAACCTCTCATCCTCATCAACATCCAGCATGTCCCATTCCTCTGTAAGGGTTGTAGAGAATAACAGCCATACTATCAGCCGCGTGGTTATAGAGAATAACAGTCATGCTATCATCCATGTGGTTATAGAGAATAACAGTCATACTATCAGCCATCCATGTGGTTATAGAGAATAACAGTCATACTATCAGCCATGTGGTTATAGAGAATAACAGTCACACTATCAGCCACGTGGTTATAGAGAATAACAGTCATACTATCAGCCACGTGGTTATAGAGAATAACAGTCATACTATCAGCCACGTGGTTATAGAGAATAACAGTCATACTATCAGCCGCGTGGTTATAGAGAATAAGTCATACTATCAGCCACGTGGTTATAGAGAATAACAGTCATACTATCAGCCGCGTGGTTATAGAGAATAACAGTCATACTATCAGCCATGTGGTTATTGAGGATAACAGTCACACTATCAGCCACATGGTTACAGAGGATAACAGTCACACTATCAGCCACGTGGTTATAGAGGATAACAGTCATACTATCAGCCATAAAGCTACAGTGGAACCAGTCATACTATCAGCCATAAAGCTACAGTGGACCAGTCATACTATCAGCCATAAAGCTACAGTGAAACCAGTCATACTATCATCCATAAAGCTACAGTGGAACCAGTCATACTATCAGCCATAAAGCTACAGTCGACCAGTCATACTATCAGCCATAAAGCTACAGTGGAACCAGTCATACTATCAGCCATAAAGCTACAGTAGAACCAGTCATACTATCAGCCATAAAGCTACAGTGGAACCAGTCATACTATCAGCCATAAAGCTACAGTGGAACCAGTCATACTATCAGCCATAAAGCTACAGTGGAACCAGTCATACTATCAGCCATAAAGCTACAGTGGAACCAGTCATACTATCAGCCATAAAGCTACAGTGGAACCAGTCATACTATCAGCCATAAAGCTACAGTGGAACCAGTCATACTATCAGCCATAAAGCTACAGTGGACCAGTCATACTATCAGCCATAAAGCTACAGTGGACCAGTCATACTATCAGCCATAAAGCTACAGTGGAACCAGTCATACTATCAGCCATAAAGCTACAGTGGACCAGTCATACTATCAGCCATAAAGCTACAGTGGAACCAGTCATACTATCAGCCATAAAGCTACAGTGGACCAGTCATACTATCAGCCATAAAGCTACAGTGGACCAGTCATACTATCAGCCATAAAGCTACAGTGGACCAGTCATACTATCAGCCATAAAGCTACAGTGGATCAGTCATACTATCAGCCATAAAGCTACAGTGGACCAGTCATACTATCAGCCATAAAGCTACAGTGGACCAGTCATACTATCAGCCATAAAGCTACAGTGGAACCGTCATACTATCAGCCATAAAGCTACAGTGGAACCAGTCATACTATCAGCCATAAAGCTACAGTGGACCAGTCATACTATCAGCCATAAAGCTACAGTGGAACCAGTCATACTATCAGCCATAAAGCTACAGTGGACCAGTCATACTATCAGCCATAAAGCTACAGTGGACCAGTCATACTATCAGCCATAAAGCTACAGTGGAACCAGTCATACTATCAGCCATAAAGCTACAGTGGACCCGTCATACTATCAGCCATAAAGCTACAGTGGACCAGTCATACTATCAGCCATAAAGCTACAGTGGACCAGTCATACTATCAGCCATAAAGCTACAGTGGAACCAGTCATACTATCAGCCATAAAGCTACAGTGGACCAGTCATACTATCAGCCATAAAGCTACAGTGGAACCAGTCATACTATCAGCCATAAAGCTACAGTGGACCAGTCATACTATCAGCCATAAAGCTACAGTGGACCAGTCATACTATCAGCCATAAAGCTACAGTGGAACCAGTCATACTATCAGCCATAAAGCTACAGTGGACCAGTCATACTATCAGCCATAAAGCTACAGTGGAACCAGTCATACTATCAGCCATAAAGCTACAGTGGACCAGTCATACTATCAGCCATAAAGCTACAGTGGACCAGTCATACTATCAGCCATAAAGCTACAGTGGACCAGTCATACTATCAGCCATAAAGCTACAGTGGACCAGTCATACTATCAGCCATAAAGCTACAGTGGAACCGTCATACTATCAGCCATAAAGCTACAGTGGACCAGTCATACTATCAGCCATAAAGCTACAGTGGAACCAGTCATACTATCAGCCATAAAGCTACAGTGGAACCAGTCATACTATCAGCCATAAAGCTACAGTGGAACCAGTCATTCATATGATCAGGGACAAGAACCTCTGGAACAAGTGAATCATCATGTTTCATCAGAACCGGTACCTTCATAGACACTGTCCTGCTTCCCCAAGAGGTCCGGGGCCAGTCCTTTATACCTGAACATGGACCACGACACGTGTTAGTGATCACAACGGCATCTTGTCACTGTGTGTATCGAATCTTAAGTTTCAGTTGTACAACACAAGAGTCACAAGTCTGTAATTTTTTTTTAAAACGTGGCGTGTCACCTTCTGTCCGCCACTGACCTCTCCGTCACGGGGACTGTGGTTTTACTCTTCACCGCCAGGTGTCTGTCCCGACAGCTACCACAGAGGAGGTAGTAGGGGTTCCCGCTGCCGCACTCCCCTCCGAACCACCCGTCTACGTAGGAGCCGTTGCTCCGGTAACCCTGTCGGTTGGCGCTGCGCCCGCAGCCAGGGTGGCTCTTCTTCATGTGCTGGTTGAAGTTGGCAACGCTAGCCTCACACAACTCACACACTACCACCTCGTCTCGTTCCTCTGTCTCACACACATGCTGCCAGGGGACAGGGAGTGGACATAGAGACAGGGAGGGGAGGGAGGGAGGGGACATGGAGACAGGGAGGGGACATGGAGACAGGGAGGGGACACGGAGACAGGGAGGGACACGGAGACAGGGAGGGGACACGGAGACAGGGAGGACATGGAGACAGGGAGGGGACATGGAGACAGGAGGGGAGGGAGGGACATGGAGACAGGGAGGGGACATGGAGACAGGAGGGGACACGGAGACAGGGAGGGGACATGGAGACAGGGAGGGGACATGGAGACAGGGAGGGGACACGGAGACAGGGAGGGGACACGGAGACAGGGAGGGGGGACACGGAGACAGGAGGGAGGGGGACATAGAGACAGGAGGGGACACGGAGACAGGGAGGGGACACGGAGACAGGGAGGGGACACGGAGACAGGGAGGGGGGACACGGAGACAGGGAGGGGACACGGAGACAGGGAGGGGACACGGAGACAGGGAGGGAGGGAGGGACACGGAGACAGGGAGGGACATGGAGACAGGGAGGGGACACGGAGACAGGGAGGGGACACGGAGACAGGGAGGGGACACGGAGACAGGGAGGGGACACGGAGACAGGGAGGGGACACGGAGACAGGGAGGGGACACGGAGACAGGGAGGGGAGGGAGGGGACATGGAGACAGGGAGGGACACGGAGACAGGGAGGGGACACGAGACAGGGAGGGGACACGGAGACAGGGAGGGACACGGAGACAGGGAGGGACACGGAGACAGGGAGGGGACACGGAGACAGGGAGGGGACACGGAGACAGGGAGGGGACACGGAGACAGGGAGGGACACGGAGACAGGGAGGGGACACGGAGACAGGGAGGGAGGGGACACGGAGACAGGAGGGGACACGGAGACAGGGAGGGACACGGAGACAGGGGGGACACGGAGACAGGGAGGGGACACGGAGACAGGGAGGGGACACGGGACAGGGAGGAGGGAGGGGACATGGAGACAGGGGGGACACGGAGACAGAGGGAGGGGACATGGAGACAGGGAGGGACACGGAGACAGGGAGGGGACACGGAGACAGGGAGGGAGGGGACACGGAGACAGGGAGGGGACACGGAGACAGGGAGGGGACACGGAGACAGGGAGGGGACACGGAGACAGGGAGGGAGGGGACACGGAGACAGGGAGGGGACACGGAGACAGGGAGGGGACACGGAGACAGGGAGGGGACACGGGAGACAGGGAGGGGACACGGAGACAGGGAGGGGACACGGAGACAGGGAGGGGACACGGAGACAGGGAGGGGACACGGAGACAGGGAGGGGACACGGAGACAGGGAGGGGACACCGAGACAGGGAGGGGACACGGAGACAGGGAGGGGACACGGAGACAGGGAGGGGAGGGAGGGGACATGGAGACAGGGAGGGGACACGGAGACGTAAACACAAAGTCAGTTCATATCTAGGACATCAATAGCATGATGCCACTAACAGACAGGTGAGTATGACAGCAGTATAGACAACATGATACCATAGCAACAAGATGATTAGCCATGAATTAACCACAAGCAACAAGACTTGATGATCAATGCCACCCACTGTAATCACCATTAGCATGTTAGCGTTCCACCTGATTTACTAGCAAACCCCATTGACATCCCATCCACGGCATGCTAGTTAGGCTAACGACAGAAATCACCGCCATGGGCAGTCAGTGGCAGAGAATGATGCAATGTGTGTGTGTGTGAGTGTGTGAGTGAGAGTTTGAGCATGTGTATGTGTGTGTGTGTATGTGTGTGTGTGAGTGAGAGAGAGATAGTTTGAGTGTGTGAGTGCGAGTGCGTGTGTGTGTGTGTATGTGTGTGTGAGAGAGAGAGATATAGTTTGAGAATGTGTGTGTATGTGTGTGTGTGTTTGAGTGTGTGATAGTGAGTAAGCATCAACCTCTCTAAGCAGACAGTTAGCATTTTACAGCATCCAAGTGAATGAGTGTGTGAGTAAAAGTTAGCTGGTGAGAGTCTAAATCCTAAACTTCCACGTCAGTCTCCCCACTGAGAGTGAGACGTTTAGTGACGTGGAAAGTCAGGATGAAGACCTTATTAGTCAAGGCGAGGAAAAGGAAGCAGCAAAACCCTGCACACACACCCATGTTGGCCAGTCCAGTACCTCTGGGATCCACATGCCCAGGATGTCAGTGTCGCTGGCCAGGTCCTGACCGAACATGGCCTCCATGGTCTCCTCGTCCAGCTCCAGCTCCAGCTCCTCGTCGAGGTTAAAGTCATACAGAGGTCCAGTGTCCTGCTGTAGGGCACTGCCCTCTCTACGAGCCTGGCTGTGATGGGCCTGCACCGAGCGGTACAGACCAGCTACAGGAGAGGGTACATGTTAGAATAGAATAGAGGAGAGGGTATATGTTAGAATAGAATAGAGGAGAGGGTATATGTTAGAATAGAATAGAGGAGAGGGTATATGTTAGAATAGAATAGTATAGAGGAGAGGGTATATGTTAGAATAGAATAGAGGAGAGGGTATATGTTAGAATAGAATAGAGGAGAGGGTATATGTTAGAATAGTATAGAGGAGAGGGTATATGTTAGAATAGAATAGAGGAGAGGGTATATGTTAGAATAGTATAGAGGAGAGGGTATATGTTAGAATAGTATAGAGGAGAGGGTATATGTTAGAATAGTATAGAGGAGAGGGTATATGTTAGAATAGGATAGAGGAGAGGGTATATATTAGAATAGAATAGAGGAGAGGGTATATGTTAGAATAGAATAGAGGAGAGGGTATATGTTAGAATAGAATAGAGGAGAGGGTATATGTTAGAATAGTATAGAGGAGAGGGTATATGTTAGAATAGAATAGAGGAGAGGGTATATGTTAGAATAGAATAGAGGAGAGGGTATATGTTAGAATAGTATAGAGGAGAGGAGAGGGTATATGTTAGAATAGAATAGAGGGTATATGTTAGAATAGAATAGAGGAGAGGGTATATGTTAGAATAGAATAGAGGAGAGGGTATATGTTAGAATAGAATAGAGGGTATATGTTAGAATAGAATAGAGGAGAGGGTATATGTTAGAATAGAATAGAGGAGATGAGAGGGTATATGTTAGAATAGAATAGAGGGTATATGTTAGAATAGAATAGAGGAGAGGGTATATGTTAGAATAGTATAGAGGAGAGGGTATATGTTAGAATAGAATAGAGGAGAGGGTATATGTTAGAATAGAGGAGAGGGTATATGTTAGAATAGAATAGAGGAGAGGGTATATGTTAGAATAGAATAGAGGAGAGGGTATATGTTAGAATAGTATAGAGGAGAGGGTATATGTTAGAATAGAATAGAGGAGAGGGTATATGTTAGAATAGTATAGAGGAGAGGGTATATTTAGAATAGTATAGAGGAGAGGGTATATGTTAGAATAGAATAGAGGAGAGGGTATATGTTAGAATAGTATAGAGGAGAGGGTATATGTTAGAATAGTATAGAGGAGAGGGTATATGTTAGAATAGTATAGAGGAGAGGGTATATGTTAGAATAGTATAGAGGAGAGGGTATATGTTAGAATAGAATAGAGGAGAGGGTATATGTTAGAATAGAATAGAGGAGAGGGTATATGTAAGAATAGAATAGAGGGTATATGTTAGAATAGAATAGAGGAGAGGGTATATGTTAGAATAGAATAGAGGAGAGGGTATATGTTAGAATAGAATAGAGGAGAGGGTATATGTTAGAATAGAATAGAGGAGAGGGTATATGTAAGAATAGAATAGAGGGTATATGTTAGAATAGAATAGAGGAGAGGGTATATGTTAGAATAGAATAGAATAGAGGAGAGGGTATATGTTAGAATAGAATAGAGGAGAGGGTATATGTTAGAATAGAATAGAGGAGAGGGTATATGTAAGAATAGAATAGAGGAGAGGGTATATGTTAGAATAGAATAGAGGAGAGGAGAGGGTATATGTTAGAATAGAATAGAGGGTATATGTTAGAATAGAATAGAGTAGAGGGTATATGTTAGAATAGAATAGAGGAGAGGGTATATGTTAGAATAGAATAGAGGAGAGGGTATATGGTAGAATAGAATAGAGGAGAGGGTATATGTTAGAATAGAATAGAGGAGAGGAGAGGGTATATGTTAGAATAGAATAGAGGAGAGGGTATATGTTAGAATAGAATAGAGGAGAGGGTATATGTTAGAATAGAGGAGAGGAGAGGGTATATGTTAGAATAGAATAGAGGAGAGGGTATATGTTAGAATAGAATAGAGGAGAGGAGAGGGTATATGTAAGAATAGAATAGAGGGTATATGTTAGAATAGAATAGAGGAGAGGGTATATGTTAGAATAGAATAGAGCCGAGGGTATATGTTAGAATAGAATAGAGGAGAGGGTATATGTTAGAATAGTATAGAGGAGAGGAGAGGGTATATGTTAGAATAGTATAGAGGAGAGGGTATATGTTAGAATAGAATAGAGGAGAGGGTATATGTTAGAATAGAATAGAGGAGAGGGTATATGTTAGAATAGAATAGAGGAGAGGGTATATGTTAGAATAGTATAGAGGAGAGGGTATATGTTAGAATAGTATAGAGGAGAGGGTATATGTTAGAATAGAATAGAGGAGAGGGTATATGTTAGAATAGAATAGAGGAGAGGGTATATGTTAGAATAGAATAGAGGGTATATGTTAGAATAGAATAGAGGAGAGGGTATATGTTAGAATAGTATAGAGGAGAGGGTATATGTTAGAATAGTATAGAGGAGAGGGTATATGTTAGAATAGAATAGAGGAGAGGGTATATATTAGAATAGAATAGAGGAGAGGGTATATGTTAGAATAGAATAGAGGAGAGGGTATATGTTAGAATAGAATAGAGGAGAGGGTATATGTTAGAATAGTATAGAGGAGAGGGTATATGTTAGAATAGAATAGAGGAGAGGGTATATGTTAGAATAGAATAGAGGAGAGGGTATATGTTAGAATAGTATAGAGGAGAGGAGAGGGTATATGTTAGAATAGAATAGAGGGTATATGTTAGAATAGAATAGAGGAGAGGGTATATGTTAGAATAGAATAGAGGAGAGGTATATGTTAGAATAGAATAGAGGGTATATGTTAGAATAGAATAGAGGAGAGGGTATATGTTAGAATAGAATAGAGGAGATGAGAGGGTATATGTTAGAATAGAATAGAGGGTATATGTTAGAATAGAATAGAGGAGAGGGTATATGTTAGAATAGTATAGAGGAGAGGGTATATGTTAGAATAGAATAGAGGAGAGGGTATATGTTAGAATAGAGGAGAGGGTATATGTTAGAATAGAATAGAGGAGAGGGTATATGTTAGAATAGAATAGAGGAGAGGGTATATGTTAGAATAGTATAGAGGAGAGGGTATATGTTAGAATAGAATAGAGGAGAGGGTATATGTTAGAATAGTATAGAGGAGAGGGTATATGTTAGAATAGTATAGAGGAGAGGGTATATGTTAGAATAGAATAGAGGAGAGGGTATATGTTAGAATAGTATAGAGGAGAGGGTATATGTTAGAATAGTATAGAGGAGAGGGTATATGTTAGAATAGTATAGAGGAGAGGGTATATGTTAGAATAGTATAGAGGAGAGGGTATATGTTAGAATAGTATAGAGGAGAGGGTATATGTTAGAATAGAATAGAGGAGAGGGTATATGTTAGAATAGAATAGAGGAGAGGGTATATGTTAGAATAGAATAGAGGAGAGGGTATATGTTAGAATAGTATAGAGGAGAGGGTATATGTTAGAATAGTATAGAGGAGAGGGTATATGTTAGAATAGAATAGAGGAGAGGGTATATGTTAGAATAGAATAGAGGAGAGGGTATATGTTAGAATAGAGGAGAGGGTATATGTTAGAATAGTATAGAGGAGAGGAGAGGGTATATGTTAGAATAGAATAGAGGAGAGGGTATATGTTAGAATAGAATAGAGGAGAGGGTATATGTTAGAATAGAATAGAGGAGAGGGTATATGTTAGAATAGAGGAGAGGGTATATGTTAGAATAGAATAGAGGAGAGGAGAGGGTATATGTTAGAATAGAATAGAGGAGATGGTATATATTAGAATAGAATAGAGGAGAGGGTATATGTTAGAATAGAATAGAGGAGAGGGTATATGTTAGAATAGAATAGATGAGAGGGTATATATTAGAATAGAATAGAGGAGAGGGTATATGTTAGAATAGAGGAGAGGGTATATGTTAGAATAGAATAGAGGAGAGGGTATATGTTAGAATAGAGGAGAGGGTATATGTTAGAATAGAGGAGAGGGTATATGTTAGAATAGAATAGAGGAGAGGGTATATATTAGAATAGAATAGAGGAGAGGGTATATGTTAGAATAGAATAGAGGAGAGGGTATATGTTAGAATATAATAGAGGGTATATGTTATAATAGAATAGAGGAGAGGGTATATGTTAGAATAGAATAGAGGAGAGGGTATATGTTAGAATAGAATAGAGGAGAGGGTATATGTTAGAATAGAATAGAGGGTATATGTTAGAATAGAATAGAGGAGAGGGTATATGTTAGAATAGTATAGAGGAGAGGGTATATGTTAGAATAGTATAGAGGAGAGGGTATATGTTAGAATAGAATAGAGGAGAGGGTATATGTTAGAATAGAATAGAGGGTATATGTTAGAATAGAATAGAGGAGAGGGTATATGTTAGAATAGTATAGAGGAGAGGGTATATGTTAGAATAGTATAGAGGAGAGGGTATATGTTAGAATAGAATAGAGGAGAGGGTATATGTTAGAATATAATAGAGGAGAGGGTATATGTTAGAATAGAATAGAGGAGAGGGTATATGTTAGAATAGTATAGAGGAGAGGGTATATGTTAGAATAGTATAGAGGAGAGGGTATATGTTAGAATAGAATAGAGGAGAGGGTATATGTTAGAATATAATAGAGGGTATATGTTATAATAGAATAGAGGAGAGGGTATATGTTAGAATAGAATAGAGGAGAGGGTATATGTTAGAATAGAATAGAGGAGAGGGTATATGTTAGAATAGAATAGAGGGTATATGTTAGAATAGAATAGAGGAGAGGGTATATGTTAGAATAGTATAGAGGAGAGGGTATATGTTAGAATAGTATAGAGGAGAGGGTATATGTTAGAATAGAATAGAGGAGAGGGTATATGTTAGAATAGAATAGAGGGTATATGTTAGAATAGAATAGAGGAGAGGGTATATGTTAGAATAGTATAGAGGAGAGGGTATATGTTAGAATAGTATAGAGGAGAGGGTATATGTTAGAATAGAATAGAGGAGAGGGTATATGTTAGAATAGTATAGAGGAGAGGGTATATGTTAGAATAGAATAGAGGAGAGGGTATATGTTAGAATAGAATAGAGGAGAGGGTATATGTTAGAATAGAATAGAGGAGAGGGTATATGTTAGAATAGAATAGAGGAGAGGGTATATGTTAGAATAGTATAGAGGAGAGGGTATATGTTAGAATAGAATAGAGGAGAGGGTATATGTTAGAATAGAATAGAGGAGAGGGTATATGTTAGAATAGTATAGAGGAGAGGGTATATGTTAGAATAGAATAGAGGAGAGGGTATATGTTAGAATAGAATAGAGGAGAGGGTATATGTTAGAATAGAAGAGGAGAGGAGAGGGTATATGTTAGAATAGAATAGAGGAGAGGTATATGTTAGAATAGAATAGAGGAGAGGGTATATGTTAGAATAGAATAGAGGAGATAGGGAGAGGGTATATGTTAGAATAGAATAGAGGAGAGGGTATATGTTAGAATAGAGGAGAGGGTATATGTTAGAATAGAATAGAGGAGAGGGTATATGTTAGAATAGAATAGAGGAGAGGGTATATGTTAGAATAGAATAGAGGAGAGGGTATATGTTAGAATAGAATAGAGGAGAGGGTATATGTTAGAATAGAATAGAGGAGAGGGTATATGTTAGAATAGAATAGAGGAGAGGAGAGGGTATATGTTAGAATAGAATAGAGGGTATATGTTAGAATAGAATAGAGGAGAGGGTATATGTTAGAATAGAATAGAGCCGAGGGTATATGTTAGAATAGAATAGAGGAGAGGGTATATGTTAGAATAGTATAGAGGAGAGGGTATATGTTAGAATAGAATAGAGGAGAGGGTATATGTTAGAATAGAATAGAGGAGAGGGTATATGTTAGAATAGAATAGAGGAGAGGGTATATGTTAGAATAGAATAGAGGAGAGGGTATATGTTAGAATAGTATAGAGGAGAGGGTATATGTTAGAATAGTATAGAGGAGAGGGTATATGTTAGAATAGAATAGAGGAGAGGGTATATGTTAGAATAGAATAGAGGAGAGGGTATATGTTAGAATAGAATAGAATATATGTTAGAATAGAATAGAGGAGAGGGTATATGTTAGAATAGTATAGAGGAGAGGGTATATGTTAGAATAGAGGGTATAGAGGAGAGGGTATATGTTAGAATAGAATAGAGGAGAGGGTATATATTAGAATAGAATAGAGGAGAGGGTATATGTTAGAATAGAATAGAGGAGAGGGTATATGTTAGAATAGAATAGAGAGAGGGTATATGTTAGAATAGTATAGAGGAGAGGGTATATGTTAGAATAGAATAGAGGAGAGGGTATATGTTAGAATAGAATAGAGGAGAGGGTATATGTTAGAATAGAATAGAGGAGGAGAGGGTATATGTTAGAATAGAATAGAGTGGAGGGTATATGTTAGAATAGAATAGAGGAGAGGGTATATGTTAGAATAGAATAGAGGAGAGGGTATATGTTAGAATAGAATAGAGGGTATATGTTAGAATAGAATAGAGGAGAGGGTATATGTTAGAATAGAATAGAGGAGATGAGAGGGTATATGTTAGAATAGAATAGAGGGTATATGTTAGAATAGAATAGAGGAGAGGGTATATGTTAGAATAGTATAGAGGAGAGGGTATATGTTAGAATAGAATAGAGGAGAGGGTATATGTTAGAATAGAGGAGAGGGTATATGTTAGAATAGAATAGAGGAGAGGGTATATGTTAGAATAGAATAGAGGAGAGGGGAGGAGAGGGTATATGTTAGAATAGTATAGAGGAGAGGGTATATGTTAGAATAGAATAGAGGAGAGGGTATATGTTAGAATAGTATAGAGGAGAGGGTATATGTTAGAATAGATAGAGGAGAGGGTATATGTTAGAATAGAATAGAGGAGAGGGTATATGTTAGAATAGTATAGAGGAGAGGGTATATGTTAGAATAGTATAGAGGAGAGGTATATGTTAGAATAGTATAGAGGAGAGGGTATATGTTAGAATAGTATAGAGGAGAGGGTATATGTTAGAATAGAATAGAGGAGAGGGTATATGTTAGAATAGAATAGAGGAGAGGGTATATGTTAGAATAGAATAGAGGAGAGGGTATATGTTAGAATAGAATAGAGGAGAGGGTATATGTTAGAATAGTATAGAGGAGAGGGTATATGTTAGAATAGTATAGAGGAGAGGAATAGAGGAGTATATGTTAGAATAGAATAGAGGAGAGGGTATATGTTAGAATAGAATAGAGGAGAGGGTATATGTTAGAATAGAGGAGAGGGTATATGTTAGAATAGTATAGAGGAGAGGAGAGGAATAGATATATGTTAGAATAGAATAGAGGAGAGGGTATATGTTAGAATAGAATAGAGGAGAGGGTATATGTTAGAATAGAATAGAGGAGAGGGTATATGTTAGAATAGAGGAGAGGGTATATGTTAGAATAGAATAGAGGAGGAGAGGGTATATGTTAGAATAGAATAGAGGAGATGGTATATATTAGAATAGAATAGAGGAGAGGGTATATGTTAGAATAGAATAGAGGAGAGGGTATATGTTAGAATAGAATAGATGAGAGGGTATATATTAGAATAGAATAGAGGAGAGGGTATATGTTAGAATAGAGGAGAGGGTATATGTTAGAATAGAATAGAGGAGAGGGTATATGTTAGAATAGAGAGAGGGTATATGTTAGAATAGAGGAGAGGTATATGTTAGAATAGAATAGAGGAGAGGGTATATATTAGAATAGAATAGAGGAGAGGGTATATGTTAGAATAGAATAGAGGAGAGGGTATATGTTAGAATATAATAGAGGGTATATGTTATAATAGAATAGAGGAGAGGGTATATGTTAGAATAGAATAGAGGAGAGGGTATATGTTAGAATAGAATAGAGGAGAGGGTATATGTTAGAATAGAATAGAGGGTATATGTTAGAATAGAATAGAGGAGAGGGTATATGTTAGAATAGTATAGAGGAGAGGGTATATGTTAGAATAGTATAGAGGAGAGGGTATATGTTAGAATAGAATAGAGGAGAGGGTATATGTTAGAATAGAATAGAGGTATATGTTAGAATAGAATAGAGGAGAGGGTATATGTTAGAATAGTATAGAGGAGAGGGTATATGTTAGAATAGTATAGAGGAGAGGTATATGTTAGAATAGAATAGAGGAGAGGGTATATGTTAGAATATAATAGAGGAGAGGGTATATGTTAGAATAGAAAGAGGAGAGGGTATATGTTAGAATAGTATAGAGGAGAGGGTATATGTTAGAATAGAATAGAGGAGAGGGTATATGTTAGAATAGAATAGAGGAGAGGGTATATGTTAGAATATAATAGAGGGTAGTTATAATAGAATAGAGGAGAGGGTATATGTTAGAATAGAATAGAGGAGAGGGTATATGTTAGAATAGAATAGAGGAGAGGGTATATGTTAGAATAGAATAGAGGGTATATGTTAGAATAGAGGAGAGGGTATATGTTAGAATAGTATAGAGGAGAGGGTATATGTTAGAATAGTATAGAGGAGAGGGTATATGTTAGAATAGAATAGAGGAGAGGGTATATGTTAGAATAGAATAGAGGGTATATGTTAGAATAGAATAGAGGAGAGGGTATATGTTAGAATAGTATAGAGGAGAGGGTATATGTTAGAATAGTATAGAGGAGAGGGTATATGTTAGAATAGAATAGAGGAGAGGGTATATGTTAGAATAGTATAGGGAGAGGGTATATGTTAGAATAGAATAGAGGAGAGGGTATATGTTAGAATAGAATAGAGGAGAGGGTATATGTTAGAATAGAATAGAGGAGAGGGTATATGTTAGAATAGTATAGAGGAGAGGGTATATGTTAGAATAGAATAGAGGAGAGGGTATATGTTAGAATAGAATAGAGGAGAGGGTATATGTTAGAATAGTATAGAGGAGAGGGTATATGTTAGAATAGTATAGAGGAGAGGGTATATGTTAGAATAGAATAGAGGAGAGGGTATATGTTAGAATAGAATAGAGGAGAGGGTATATGTTAGAATAGTATAGAGGAGAGGAGAGGGTATATGTTAGAATAGAATAGAGGAGAGGGTATATATTAGAATAGAATAGAGGAGAGGGTATATGTTAGAATAGAATAGAGGAGAGGGTATATGTTAGAATAGAATAGAGGAGAGGGTATATGTTAGAATAGAGGAGAGGGTATATGTTAGAATAGAATAGAGGAGAGGGTATATGTTAGAATAGAATAGAGGAGATGGTATATATTAGAATAGAATAGAGGAGAGGGTATATGTTAGAATAGAATAGAGGAGAGGGTATATGTTAGAATAGAATAGATGAGAGGGTATATATTAGAATAGAATAGAGGAGAGGGTATATGTTAGAATAGAGGAGAGGGTATATGTTAGAATAGAATAGAGGAGAGGGTATATGTTAGAATAGAGGAGAGGGTATATGTTAGAATAGAGGAGAGGGTATATGTTAGAATAGAATAGAGGGTATATGTTAGAATAGAATAGAGGAGAGGGGTATATGTTAGAATAGAATAGAGAGAGAGGGTATATGTTAGAATAGAATAGAGGAGAGGGTATATGTTAGAATAGAATAGAGGGTATATGTTATAATAGAATAGAGGAGAGGGTATATGTTAGAATAGAATAGAGGAGAGGGTATATGTTAGAATAGAATAGAGGAGAGGGTATATGTTAGAATAGAATAGAGGGTATATGTTAGAATAGAATAGAGGAGAGGTATATGTTAGAATAGTATAGAGGAGAGGGTATATGTTAGAATAGTATAGAGGAGAGGGTATATGTTAGAATAGTATAGAGGAGAGGGTATATGTTAGAATAGAATAGAGGAGAGGGTATATGTTAGAATAGAATAGAGGAGAGGGTATATGTTAGAATAGAATAGAGGAGAGGGTATATGTTAGAATAGAATAGAGGAGAGGGTATATGTTAGAATAGAATAGAGGAGAGGGTATATGTTAGAATAGAATAGAGGAGAGGGTATATGTTAGAATAGTATAGAGGAGAGGGTATATGTTAGAATAGTATAGAATAGGAGAGGGTATATGTTAGAATAGAATAGAGGAGAGGGTATATGTTAGAATAGTATAGAGGAGAGGGTATATGTTAGAATAGTATAGAGGAGAGGGTATATGTTAGAATAGAATAGAGGAGAGGGTATATGTTAGAATAGAATAGAGGAGAGGGTATATGTTAGAATAGTATAGAGGGTATATGTTAGAATAGAATAGAGGAGAGGGTATATGTTAGAATAGAATAGAGGAGAGGGTATATGTTAGAATAGTATAGAGGAGAGGAGAGGGTATATGTTAGAATAGAATAGAGGAGAGGGTATATATTAGAATAGAATAGAGGAGAGGGTATATGTTAGAATAGAATAGAGGAGAGGGTATATGTTAGAATAGAATAGAGGAGAGGGTATATGTTAGAATAGAGATAGAGGGTATATGTTAGAATAGAATAGAGGAGAGGAGAGGGTATATGTTAGAATAGAATAGAGGAGATGGTATATATTAGAATAGAATAGAGGAGAGGGTATATGTTAGAATAGAATAGAGGAGAGGGTATATGTTAGAATAGAATAGATGAGAGGGTATATATTAGAATAGAATAGAGGAGAGGGTATATGTTAGAATAGAATAGAGAGAGGGTATATGTTAGAATAGAATAGAGGAGAGGGTATATGTTAGAATAGAGGAGAGAGGTATATGTTAGAATAGAGGAGAGGGTATATGTTAGAATAGAATAGAGGAGAGGGTATATATTAGAATAGAATAGAGGAGAGGGTATATGTTAGAATAGAATAGAGGAGAGGGTATATGTTAGAATAGAATAGAGGAGAGGGTATATGTTAGAATATAATAGAGGAGAGGGTATATGTTATAATAGAATAGAGGAGAGGGTATATGTTAGAATAGAATAGAGGAGAGGGTATATGTTAGAATAGAATAGAGGAGAGGGTATATGTTAGAATAGAATAGAGGAGGTATATGTTAGAATAGAATAGAGGAGAGGGTATATGTTAGAATAGTATAGAGGAGAGGGTATATGTTAGAATAGTATAGAGGAGAGGGTATATGTTAGAATAGAATAGAGGAGAGGGTATATGTTAGAATAGAATAGAGGAGAGGGTATATGTTAGAATAGAATAGAGGAGAGGGTATATGTTAGAATAGAATAGAGGAGAGGGTATATGTTAGAATAGTATAGAGGAGAGGGTATATGTTAGAATAGAATAGAGGAGAAGGTATATGTTAGAATAGAATAGAGGAGAGGGTATATGTTAGAATAGAATAGAGGAGAGGGTATATGTTAGAATAGAATAGAGGAGAGGTATATGTTAGAATATAATAGAGGAGAGGGTATATGTTAGAATAGTATAGAGGAGAGGGTATATGTTAGAATAGAATAGAGGAGAGGGTATATGTTAGAATAGAATAGAGGGTATATGTTAGAATAGAATAGAGGAGAGGGTATATGTTAGAATAGAATAGAGGGTATATGTTAGAATAGAATAGAGGAGAGGGTATATGTTAGAATAGAATAGAGGAGAGGGTATATGTTAGAATAGAATAGAGGAGAGGGTATATGTTAGAATAGAATAGAGGAGAGGGTATATGTTAGAATAGAATAGAGGAGAGGGTATATGTTAGAATAGAATAGAGGAGAGGGTATATGTTAGAATAGAATAGAGGAGAGGGTATATGTTAGAATAGTATAGAGGAGAGGGTATATGTTAGAATAGTATAGAGGAGAGGGTATATGTTAGAATAGTATAGAGGAGAGGGTATATGTTAGAATAGAATAGAGGAGAGGGTATATATTAGAATAGAATAGAGGAGAGGGTATATGTTAGAATAGAATAGAGGAGAGGGTATATGTTAGAATAGAATAGAGGAGAGGGTATATGTTAGAATAGAGGAGAGGGTATATGTTAGAATAGAGGAGAGGGTATATGTTAGAATAGAATAGAGGGTATATGTTAGAATAGAATAGAGGAGAGGGTATATGTTAGAATAGTATAGAGGAGAGGGTATATGTTAGAATAGAATAGAGGAGAGGGTATATGTTAGAATAGTATAGAGGAGAGGGTATATGTTAGAATAGAAGAGAGGGTATATATTAGAATAGAATAGAGGAGAGGGTATATGTTAGAATAGTATAGAGGAGAGGGTATATGTTAGAATAGAATAGAGGAGAGGGTATATGTTAGAATAGAATAGAGGAGAGGGTATATGTTAGAATAGAATAGAGGAGAGGGTATATGTTAGAATAGAGGAGAGGGTATATGTTAGAATAGAATAGAGAAGAGGGTATATGTTAGAATAGAATAGAGGAGAGGGTATATGTTAGAATAGTATAGAGGAGAGGGTATATGTTAGAATAGAATAGAGGAGAGGGTATATGTTAGAATAGAATAGAGGAGAGGAGAGGGTATATGTTAGAATAGAATAGAGGAGAGGGTATATGTTAGAATAGTATAGAGGAGAGGGTATATGTTAGAATAGAATAGAGGAGAGGGTATATGTTAGAATAGAATAGAGGAGAAGGTATATGTTAGAATAGAATAGAGGAGAGGGTATATGTTAGAATAGAATAGAGGAGAGGGTATATGTTAGAATAGAATAGAGGAGAGGGTATATGTTAGAATAGAATAGAGGAGAGGGTATATGTTAGAATAGAGGAGAGGGTATATGTTAGAATAGAATAGAGGGTATATGTTAAAATAGAATAGAGGAGAGGGTATATGTTAGAATAGAATAGAGGAGAGGGTATATGTTAGAATAGAATAGAGGGTATATGTTAGAATAGAATAGAGGGTATATGTTAGAATAGAATAGAGGAGAGGGTATATGTTAGAATAGAATAGAGGAGAGGGTATATGTTAGAATAGAATAGAGGAGAGGGTATATGTTAGAATAGAATAGAGGAGAGGGTATATGTTAGAATAGTATAGAGGAGAGGGTATATGTTAGAATAGAATAGAGGAGAGGGTATATGTTAGAATAGTATAGAGGAGAGGGTATATGTTAGAATAGAATAGATAGGGTATATATAGAATAGAATAGAGGAGAGGGTATATGTTAGAATAGAATAGAGAGAGGGTATATGTTAGAATAGAATAGAGGAGAGGGTATATGTTAGAATAGAATAGAGGAGAGGGTATATGTTAGAATAGAATAGAGGAGAGGGTATATGTTAGAATAGAATAGAGGAGAGGGTATATGTTAGAATAGAATAGAGGAGAGGGTATATGTTAGAATAGAATAGAGGAGAGGGTATATGTTAGAATAGAATAGAGGAGAGGGTATATGTTAGAATAGAATAGAGGAGAGGGTATATGTTAGAATAGAATAGAGGAGGAGAGGTATATGTTAGAATAGAATAGAGGAGAGGGTATATGTTAGAATAGAATAGAGGAGAGGGTATATGTTAGAATAGAATAGAGGAGAGGGTATATGTTAGAATAGAATAGAGGAGAGGGTATATGTTAGAATAGTATAGAGGAGAGGGTATATGTTAGAATAGAATAGAGGAGGGTATATGTTAGAATAGAATAGAGGAGAGGGTATATGTTAGAATAGAATAGAGGAGAGGGTATATGTTAGAATAGAATAGAGGAGAGGGCATATGTTAGAATAGAATAGAGGAGAGGGTATATGTTAGAATAGAATAGAGGAGAGGGTATATGTTAGAATAGAATAGAGGAGAGGGTATATGTTAGAATAGAATAGAGGAGAGGGTATATGTTAGAATAGAATAGAGGAGAGGGTATATGTTAGAATAGAATAGAGGAGGGTATATGTTAGAATAGAATAGAGGAGAGGTATATGTTAGAATAGAATAGAGGAGAGGGTATATGTTAGAATAGAATAGAGGAGAGGGTATATGTTAGAATAGAATAGAGGAGAGGGTATATGTTAGAATAGAATAGAGGAGAGGGTATATGTTAGAATAGAATAGAGGAGAGGGTATATGTTAATAGAATAGAGGAGAGGGTATATGTTAGAATAGAATAGAGGAGGGGTATATGTTAAAATAGAATAGAGGAGAGGTATATGTTAGAATAGAATAGAGGAGAGGGTATATGTTAGAATAGAATAGAGGAGAGGGTATATGTTAGAATAGAATAGAGGGTATATGTTAGAATAGAATAGAGGAGAGGGTATATGTTAGAATAGTATAGAGGAGAGGGTATATGTTAGAATAGAATAGAGGAGAGGGTATATGTTAGAATAGAATAGAGGAGAGGGTATATGTTAGAATAGAATAGAGGAGAGGTATATGTTAGAATAGAATAGAGGAGAGGGTATATGTTAGAATAGAATAGAGGAGAGGGTATATGTTAGAATAGTATAGAGGAGAGGGTATATGTTAGAATAGAAATAATAGAGGAGAGGGTATATGTTAGAATAGTATAGAGGAGAGGGTATATGTTAGAATAGAATAGAGAGGGTATATGTTAGAATAGAATAGAGGAGAGGGTATATGTTAGAATAGAATAGAGGAGAGGGTATATGTTAGAATAGTATAGAGGAGATATGTTAGAATAGAGGAGAGGTATAGAGAATAGAATAGAGGAGAGGGTATATGTTAGAATAGAATAGAGGAGAGGGTATATGTTAGAATAGAATAGAGGAGAGGGTATATGTTAGAATAGAATAGAGGAGAGGGTATATGTTAGAATAGAATAGAGAGAGGGTATATGTTAGAATAGAATAGAGGAGAGGGTATATGTTAGAATAGAATAGAGGAGAAAGGTATATGTTAGAATAGAATAGAGGAGAGGGTATATGTTAGAATAGAATAGAGGAGAGGGTATATGTTAGAATAGAATAGAGGAGAGGGTATATGTTAGAATAGAATAGAGGAGAGGGTATATGTTAGAATAGAATAGAGGAGAGGGTATATGTTAGAATAGAGGAGAGGAGGGGTATATGTTAGAATAGAATAGAGGAGAGGGTATATGTTAGAATAGAATAGAGGAGAGGGTATATGTTAGAATAGAATAGAGGAGAGGGTATATGTTAGAATAGAATAGAGGGTATATGTTAGAATAGAATAGAGGAGAGGGTATATGTAGAGAATAGAATAGAATAGAGGAGGGTATATGTTAGAATAGAATAGAGGAGAGGGTATATGTTAGAATAGAATAGAGGAGAGGGTATATGTTAGAATAGAATAGAGGAGAGGGTATATGTTAGAATAGAATAGAGGAGGGTATATGTTAGAATAGAATAGAGGAGAGGGTATATGTTAGAATAGTATAGAGGAGAGGGTATATGTTAGAATAGTATAGAGGAGAGGGTATATGTTAGAATAGAAGAGAGGGTATATATTAGAATAGAATAGAGGAGAGGGTATATGTTAGAATAGAATAGAGGAGAGGGTATATGTTAGAATAGAATAGAGGAGAGGGTATATGTTAGAATAGAATAGAGGAGAGGGTATATGTTAGAATAGAATAGAGGAGAGGGTATATGTTAGAATAGAATAGAGGAGAGGGTATATGTTAGAATAGAATAGAGGAGAGGGTATATGTTAGAATAGAGGAGAGGGTATATGTTAGAATAGAATAGAGGAGAGGGTATATGTTAGAATAGAATAGAGGGTATATGTTAGAATAGAATAGAGGAGAGGGTATATGTTAGAATAGAATAGAGGAGAGGGTATATGTTAGAATAGAATAGAGGAGAGGGTATATGTTAGAATAGAATAGAGAGAGGGTATATGTTAGAATAGAATAGAGGAGATATATGTTAGAATAGAATAGAGGAGAGGGTATATCTTAGAATAGAATAGTTAGGAGAGGGTATATGTTAGAATAGAATAGAGGAGAGGGTATATGTTAGAATAGAATAGAGGAGAGGGTATATGTTAGAATAGAATAGAGGAGAGGGTATATGTTAGAATAGAATAGAGGAGAGGGTATATGCTAGAATAGAATAGAGGAGAGGGTATATGTTAGAATAGAATAGGAGGGTATATGTTAGAATAGAATAGAGGAGAGGGTATATGTTAGAATAGAATAGAGGAGAGGGTATATGTTAGAATAGAATAGAGGAGAGGGTATATGTTAGAATAGAATAGAGGAGAGGTATATGTTAGAATAGTATAGAGGAGAGGGTATATGTTAGAATAGAATAGAGGAGAGGGTATATATTAGAATAGAATAGAGGAGAGGGTATATGTTAGAATAGAATAGAGGAGAGAGGGTATATGTTAGAATAGTATAGAGGAGAGGGCATATGTTAGAATAGAATAGAGGAGAGGGTATATGTTAGAATAGAATAGAGGAGAAGGTATATGTTAGAATAGAATAGAGGAGAGGGTATATGTTAGAATAGAACAGAGGAGAGGGCATATGTTAGAATAGAATAGAGGAGAGGGTATATGTTAGAATAGAATAGAGGAGAGGGTATATGTTAGAATAGAATAGAGGGTATATGTTAGAATAGAATAGAGGAGAGAGGTTAGAATAGAATAGAGGGTATATGTTAGAATAGAATAGAGAAGAGGGTATATGTTAGAATAGAATAGAGGAGAGGGTATATGTTAGAATAGAATAGAGGAGAGGGTATATGTTAGAATAGTATAGAGGAGAGGGTATATGTTAGAATAGAATAGAGGAGAGGGTATATGTTAGAATAGAATAGAGGAGAAGGTATATGTTAGAATAGAATAGAGGGTATATGTTAGAATAGAATAGAGGAGATGGTATATATTAGAATAGAATAGAGGAGAGGGTATATGTTAGAATAGAATAGAGGAGAGGGTATATGTTAGAATAGAGGAGAGGGTAGAGAATAGAGAGGGTATATGTTAGAATAGAGGAGAGGGTATATGTTAGAATAGAATAGAGAGGGTATATGTTAGAATAGAATAGAGGAGAGGGTATATGTTAGAATAGAATAGAGGAGAGGAGGGTATATGTTAGAATAGAATAGAGGAGAGAGGGTATATGTTAGAATAGAGGGAGAGGTATATGTTAGAATAGAATAGAGAAGAGGGTATATGTTAGAATAGAATAGAGGAGAGGGTATATGTTAGAATAGAATAGAGGAGAGGGTATATGTTAGAATAGAATAGAGGAGAGGGTATATGTTAGAATAGAATAGAGGAGAGGGTATATGTTAGAATAGAATAGAGGAGAGGGTATATGTTAGAATAGAATAGAGGAGAGGGATATGTTAGAATAGAATAGAGGAGAGGTATATGTTAGAATAGAATAGAGGAGAGGGTATATGTTAGAATAGAATAGAGAATAGAGAGGGAGGGTATGTTAGAATAGAGAGAGAGGGTATATGTTAGAATAGGAATAGAGGAGAGGGTATATATTAGAATAGAATAGAGGAGAGGGTATATGTTAGAATAGAATAGAGGAGAGGGTATATGTTAGAATAGAATAGAGGAGAGGTATATGTTAGAATAGAGGATAGTTAGGAGAGGGTATATGTTAGAATAGAATAGGAGGGTATATGTAGAATAGTTAGAGGGTATATGTTAGAATAGTATAGAGGAGAGGGTATATGTTAGAATAGAATAGAGAGAGAGGGTATATGTTAGAATAGAATAGAACAGAGGGTATATGTTAGAATAGTATAGAGGAGAGGGTATATGTTAGAATAGAATAGAGGAGGGGTATATGTTAGAATAGAATAGAGGAGAGGGTATATGTTAGAATAGAATAGAGAGAGGTATATGTTAGAATAGAATAGAGGAGAGGGTATATGTTAGAATAGAGGAGAGGGTATATGTTAGAATAGAATAGAGGAGAGGGTATATGTTAGAATAGAATAGAGGAGAGGGTATATGTTAGAATAGAATAGAGAGAGGGTATATGTTAGAATAGAATAGAGAGGGTATATGTTAGAATAGAATAGAGGAGAGGGATATGTTAGAATAGTATAGAGAGAGGGTATATGTTAGAATAGAATAGAGGAGAGGAGAGGGTATGTTAGAATAGAATAGAGGAGAGAGTATATGTTAGAATAGTATAGAGGAGAGGGGTATATGTTAGAATAGAATAGAGGAGAGGGTATATGTTAGAATAGTATAGAGGAGAGGGTATATGTTAGAATAGAATAGAAGGAGGGTATATTTAGAATAGAATAGAGAGGGTATATGTTAGAATAGAATAGAGGAGAGGGTATATGTTAGAATAGAATAGAGGAGAGGTATATATGTTAGAATAGAATAGAGGAGAGGTATATGTTAGAATAGAATAGAGGAGGGTATATGTTAGAATAGAATAGAATAGAGGGTATATGTTAGAATAGAATAGAGGAGAGGTATATGTTAGAATAGAATAGAGGAGAGGGTATATGTTAGAATAGTATAGAGGAGAGGGTATATGTTAGAATAGAATAGAGGAGAGGGTATATGTTAGAATAGAATAGAGGAGAGAGAGAGGGTATATGTTAGAATAGAATAGAGGAGAGGGTATATGTTAGAATAGTATAGAGGAGAGGGTATATCTTAGAATAGAATAGAGGAGAGGGTAGAATAGAATAGGGGTATATGTTAGAATAGAATAGAGGAGAGGGTATATGTTAGAATAGAATAGAGGGTAGATGGAATAGTATATGTTAGAATAGAATAGAGGAGTATATGTTAGAATAGAATAGAGGAGAGGGTATATGTTAGAATAGAATAGAGGGGGTATATGTTAGAATAGTATAGAGGAGAGGGTATATGTTAGAATAGAATAGAGGAGAGGGTATATGTTAGAATAGAATAGAGAGAGAGGGTATATGTTAGAATAGTAGAGGAGAGGGTATATGTTAGAATAGAATAGAGGAGATGGTATATGAATAGAATAGAATAGAGAGAGGGTATATGTTAGAATAGTATAGAGGAGAGAGTATATGTTAGAATAGAATAGAGAGAGGGTATATGTTAGAACAGAATAGAGAATAGAGAGGAGAGGGTATATGTTAGAATAGAATAGAGGAGAGGGTATATGTTAGAACAGTATAGAGGAGAGGGTATATCTTAGAATAGTATAGAGGAGAGGGTATATGTTAGAATAGAATAGAGAAGAGGGTATATGTTAGAACAGAATAGAGGAGAGGGTATATGTTAGAATAGAATAGAGAGGGTATATGTTAGAATAGAATAGAGGAGAGGGTATATGTTAGAATAGAATAGAGGAGAGGGTATATGTTAGAATAGAATAGAGGAGAGGGTATATGTTGAATAGAATAGAGGAGAGGGTATATGTTAGAATAGAATAGAGGAGAGGGTATATGTTAGAATAGAATAGAGGAGAGGGTAGGTATATGTTAGAATAGAGGATAGAGAATAGAGAGGGTATATGTTAGAATAGTATAGAGGAGAGGGAATATATGTTAGAATAGTATAGAGGAGAGGGTATATGTTAGAATAGAATAGAGGAGAGGGTATATATTAGAATAGAATAGAGGAGAGGGTATATGTTAGAATAGAATAATGAGAATAGAGAGAGGTATATGTTAGAATAGAATAGAGGAGAGGGTATATGTTGAGAATAGATAGAGAGGGGTATATGTTAGAATAGAATAGAGGAGAGGGTATATGTTAGAATAGAATAGAGGAGAGTATATGTTAGAATAGAATAGAGGAGAGGGTATATGTTAGAATAGTATAGAGGAGAGGGTATATGTTAGAATAGAATAGTTAGAATAGAGAGGGTATATGTTAGAATAGAATAGAGGAGAGGGTATATGTTAGAATAGAATAGAGGAGAGGGTATATGTTAGAATAGAATAGAGGAGAGGGTATATGTTAAGAATAGAATAGAGGAGAGGGCATATGTTAGAATAGAAGAGAGGTATATATTAGAATAGAATAGAGGAGAGGGTATATGTTAGAATAGTATAGAGGAGAGGGTATATGTTAGAATAGAGATAGAGGAGAGGTATATGTTAGAATAGTATAGAGGAGGGTATATGTTAGAATAGAATAGAGGAGAGGGTATATGTTAGAATAGAGGAGAGGGTATATGTTAGAATAGAATAGAGGAGAGGGTATATGTTAGAATAGTATAGAGGAGAGGGTATATGTTAGAACAGTAGAATAGAGGAGAGGGAGGGTATATGTTAGAATAGAATAGAGGAGAGGGTATATGTTAGAATAGAATAGAGGAGAGGGTATATGTTAGAATAGTATAGAGGAGAGGGTATATCTTAGAATAGAAGAGAGGGTATATATTAGAATAGAATAGAGGAGAGGGTATATGTTAGAATAGTAGAGGGTATATGTTAGGAGAGGGTATATGTTAGAATAGAATAGAGGAGAGGGTATATGTTAGAATAGAATAGAGAGAGGGTATATTTTAGAATAGAATAGAGGAGAGGGTATATGTTAGAATAGAATAGAGGGTATATGTTAGAATAGTATAGAGGAGAGGGTATATGTTAGAATAGAATAGAGGAGAGGGTATATGTTAGAATAGAATAGAGGAGAGGGTATATGTTAGAATAGAATAGAGGAGAAGGTATATGTTAGAATAGAATAGAGGAGGGGTATATGTTAGAATAGAATAGAGGAGAGGGTATATGTTAGAATAGTATAGGAGAGGGTATATGTTAGAATTAGAATAGAATAGAGGAGAGGGTATATGTTAGAATAGTATAGAGTGAGAGGGAGGGTATATGTTAGAATAGAATAGGAGGAGAACAGAGTATATGTTAGAATAGAATAGAGGAGAGGGTATATCTTAGAATAGATAGAGGAGAGGGTATATGTTAGAATAGTATAGAGGAGAGGGTATATGTTAGAATGAATAGAGGAGAGGGTATATGTTAATAGAAGAGAATAGAGGGAGGGTATATGTTAGAATAGAATAGAGGAGAGGGTATATGTTAGAATAGAATAGAGGGTATGTTAGAATAGAATAGAGGAGAGGGTATATGTTAGAATAGAATAGAGGAGAGGGTATATGTTAGAATAGAATAGAGAATAGAGAGGGGTATATGTTAGAACAGAATAGAGGAGAGGGTATATGTTAGAATAGAATAGGGAGGAGAGGGTATATGTTAGAATAGAGGAGAGGGTATATGTTAGAATAGAATAGAGTGAGAGGGTATAATGTTAGAATAGTATAGGAGAGAGGGTATATATTAGAACAGTATAGGAGGAGAGGTATATGTTAGAACAGTATAGAGGAGAGGGTATATGTTAGAATAGAATAGAGGAGAGGGTATATGCTGTTAGAATAGAATAGAGGAGAGGGTATATGTTAGGGTATAGAGAGAGGGTATATGTTAGAATAGAAGAGAGGGTATATATTAGAATAGAATAGAGGAGAGGGTATATGTTAGAATAGTATAGAGGAGAGAGGTATATGTTAGAATAGAAGAGAGGGTATATATTAGAATAGAATAGAGGAGAGGGTATATGTTAGAATAGAATAGAGGAGAGGGTATATGTTAGAATAGAATAGAGGAGAGGGTATATGTTAGAATAGAATAGAGGAGAGGGTATATGTTAGAATAGAATAAATAGAGAGAGGGTATATATTAGAATAGAATAGAGGAGTTAGAATAGGAGGAGAGGTATATGTTAGAATAGAATAGAGGAAAGGGTATATGTTAGAATAGAATAGTGAGAGGGCATATGTTAGAATAGTATAGGAGGAGAGGGTATATGTTAGAATAGAGGAGAGGGTATATGTTAGAATAGAATAGAGGAGAGGTATATGTTAGAATAGAGGAGAGGGTATATGTTAGAATAGAAGAGAGGGTATATGTTAGAATAGAATAGAGGAGAGGGTATATGTTAGAATAGAATAGGGAGGAGAGGTATATAAGGAATAATAGAGGAGAGGGTATATTTTATAATAGAATAAGGAGAGGGTATATGTTAGAATAGTATAGAGGAGAGGGTATATGTTAGAATAGTATAGAGGAGAGGAGAGGGTATATATTAGAATAGAATAGAGTGAGAGGGTATATGTTAGAATAGAGGAGAGGTATATGTTAGAATAGAATAGAGGAGAGGGTATATGTTAGAATAGTATAGAGGAGAGAGTATAAGGAATAGAGGGTATATGTTAGAATAGAATAGAGGAGAGGTATATGTTAGAATAGAATAGGGAGGAGAGGGTATATGTTAGAATAGTAATAGAGGAGAGGAGAGGGCATATGTTAGAATAGTATAGAGGAGAGGGTATATGTTAGAATAGAATAGAGGAGAGGGTATATGTTAGATAATTAATATATATAAATATATGCTATTCTGTCTCTATTAACATATATATCTGATATATTCACATTTATATATTATATATACGTTATGGTTAGATTATTATATGATTATAGATTATGATGATAACTTTTTATTATATTTAATAATAATTAATATTATTATATATATTATAAATATAAATATTATATTATATGACTATGTTACTGTATATTAACGCATTCATTCTGACATATTATATCATTCTTGACAATATATATATATACAATATTTTAATTCATAAAGATATGCTTATCTCCTCTATTGTTCATAATTCTGTATGTATATATATGTATTCTGTTCTGACAATATATATATACTCTATATTAACATTATTTTTATATTCTAATTCTCAATTGTTCTATACATATATCTACTTTATTCTGACAATATAGCACTATTATATACGTTCATGTTATGATAATAACGCTAATATTGTTTATGACGTATTATACTAATATACATATTTGTTCACTAACAACAATATATCAACATATGTTGCTGTTCTATTTTAGCACTAATATGCTGTTCTTGTTGACATAATAATACCAACGTTGACATCTTATATAATATGATTCTGAACTAACGACGACTTTCTTTTCTGTTCTCATTTATACAATAATACATTAATAACAGTTTATGACGTGTGTTGTAATATCGTTCTTGAATTCGTTTGTAATAATATATGCACTCTTCAGCTCTTCGTCAATATGCTCCTATCATAAATCCTGTTGTATATATATCACTCATATTCTGTTCTGTGTAATATCATGTATGCTGTTCTGGCAATATGCCCATATAAATACGCTGTTGCAGCGTATGCATCTCCTGACTAACATATATCATTATGTTACGACATGTATTACAATAATATTCGCATATTCTGAAACAATATAATTCTGTTCTGATATATATATGTTCTGATACATTTACCTTCCTCTGTTCTATTCTGACGTAATAACTATGTAAACATTAATAACATACATTCATTCTGACATTATGTATGCTCTCTGTTCATATATCATGTTCTGTTGCGTAATAGCATGTAAATACCATACAATTGTCAACATATACTTCTAGCTTCTTATTCAAATTAACATAATATATATTTGTTGCGGCGATAATAATATCGTTGTTATGGCGTATATAATATATATGATAACGTTGCTGTTGTAATAGCACATGTAAATACATTCTGACTAAACGTAATACTTACATATCGCATGTATACTATTCATGAAAACGTAACATAACTCTCTGATACGTTTAACAACATACGTTTAAACGTATGCGCAATACTTCTGAACTACGACGTAATAGCATAACTACTTGATCTGTTCTGGCGTAGCAACCCACTAATATAATTCACCGATGCAGCAGCAGCATAATACATCAACTGCTTTGTTCGGCAAACCTTCAATATATTGTTATTATGACATTAATATACTAATACTGAATCATAATTAACATGCTTTTCATTGTTAAACATATAATACTAATATACTGATTGAACTACGACATGCTGTTCTGTTTTGTATATTTTCTAATATTTGATTCAGTTATACTCTTTCATCTATCATGATAACAAATATATTCTGTTCATGGCGTAATACATAATATCATTGTTCTGTTTTGTAATATTATATCATCTATCATGATTATGACAGTAATAACATATATACATTCATGATACAAGCTCATATATCATACTGAATAAACGTGTGATAACATATATATGATACAATTTCTGTGTGTTGCCACTATCTCTGTTCTGATTTACATTTTGTAACACTAATATAACTGTTTATGCTTATATATCATTGATAATAGCAGCCATCACTATATCATATACTGAACTCTAACGCTCTTATACTCTCTATTCTGTGCAACGTATATATATAAATAAACATGCTAACATACTCATATTCGATACCAACAATAACATATCTATTCTGATACATTTATGTATACATACCTTTATTCTGACATATATTTTTCTCATTCTAATTCAACAATAATATTATCTGATGTTCAAACATGTACCATAACTGTTTGGCGTAACCAGCATATCATAATTATATGACGTAGCCTTACTATACTCATATTCATATTACAATAATAATAATATAATATATGATCCTACTGATTATGATATTATATCATACCTTCATATTCACCTTTAATAATATACCTGCTCTCTGCTATTCTACAACGTATCACACTAATAATAATAACTGTTTATGACATAATACATATACATATTCTGTACAATAATATTATATTCATCTTATTAATTACTTAACGTAATAGCATAATACTTCTGATATGATTATATCTAAATAACAATTCTATTCACAAACGTATATATATATATTCTATTCTGACAATATATATATACTCTAGACACTATATATTGATACTGTTTAATATATATATTCTGTTACGAATATATACTTCTGTTGTGTTCTACATTTATATGCTCATATGCTGATTACTGAAACATGTATATAAGCACTATTACTGTTATACAATATTATATCATCATATTATTCAATTCTGGCGTAATAATATATGCATATTATCTTATATATATAATTCATGTTCACGACATAATAGCAATATATACGATATAATTCTGTACATACTCAACAATATACGCTGTTATGACATCAATAACATATATAAATTCTGTTAAATGACAACCTTTTTCTATTCCTATTTAATAATATCTTATATCTCTATTCTGACATTAATATACTAATACTCTGACATAATAATATATCATAATTCTGATTCTTTGTGTACTTACTCTTCTCTATACTGTTAAACGAATAATAATCTTTCTATTCTGATAAACAATAATAACCCTGCTCACTCTGTTCTGTTCTGACTGTATGCTTACTCATTCTGTTTGGCAGTATATAATACGTTCTCATTCTGGCATATTACTTTCTCTCTTGTATTCTTTAATACTTTTTCAACATCATAAATACTTTATTCTACTGGATAATATATAGCTTATACTAACACGCTTGTTCTGTGTAATAACTCTTAATAAACTACTGATATGTTGCATTTCTTCTTTTCCACTAACATTTGTAATAACTTGCATACTAATTCTGATACTGACTGACAGCACTAATATACCATATGTTCTGACGCTTAGCATATATGATCATATTCTGTTTGTAGCCTTTTCATTACTGATGCAACATCTGCTATTTCTGTCAATACTTTGCTTCTCGTTCTGTTCTGACTTGTAGCCTGCTCATCTGACATTATGCCTGCTCACTTCACATTGTGCGACATCAACCTTTTTCTAAATAAAACCTTTGTTACTGACATCATTAACTCATCTCTATTCTGTTCTGGCTGTATGCCGCCTTCTTCTACATTCTGACGTAATATATCTAATAATTCTGGCATATGCCTAATAAACCTGTTCCTGTTTAATAATAACTTAATATATTCAATTCATGACTCAATATATCATTCTGTTAACATATCTCTGATGTTAAACATGCCTATATATACTGTTCTGCCATAATACCGTTCTAGTTAATATAATATACCACTGTTAATGTATGCATCTCATCTAATATCATCTATTCTAATTCTAACATATGCCATATAAATATGATTCTGATGACATATACCTATGATAATATATAATAATATATTCCTGTTCTCAACATCAATAACATATACAAATACTGTTCTGACATCTTTGCATCACTATTCTGGCTATCATGCCCTGCATCTCTCTGTTCATATGCCACCTCTCCTCTGATACAATTCTACAACGCTACGTCTCTATACTATTGATCCTCAATTCTATTCTACAGTAATAATATATATAATTCTGATTCCCAACATGCTCCAACACTCTATTCTGTTTAATTTAAATATAGCCACTATTCTCTGTCCTGATGCAGCATACCTCTGATACCATTCACAACAACATACTCATAACTATGATCTGTGTAAACCTCTAATTCAGTATCTTTCTCTTCTATTCTATTCTGACATATATATGCATATTCACCTGATGCAATATCACCACTAATATCAATTCTTATTCTTACGGCTGTGTGCCACTAATATAATTGTTCTGACATGCCAACGTACATATACCGACTGTTCTTTGTAGCATCACCCCTGCGTGATGCAACGTAGCAACATATACCTCATACTGTGCAACGTGCACATACTGACTATGACTATAATATATATCTCTTGATGCTGTTCTGTGTGCTTTATACATATCTGTTCTGATTACATTTAACCTGCTCTCTGATATGACCTGGCATCTATACCTTTCTTTATTCTCACTCTAATTCTGTTCTGTTTATGCTTTAGCACTTCTGTTCTGTTCTGTATACTATATCTTCTATGATATGTATATATATCTCTCTATTCTGTTCTAACATATACCTCTCTCTGTTCTATTCTAATACCATACACATCTCACTCTATTACTATTTAACATATTCACCACTCTATTCTATTCTAACAATACCTTTACTCTCTGTTATATTCTAACATACCCTCTCTCCTCTATTCTATTCTAACATATACCCTCTCATATACTATTCTTTTACTCTCATCTATTCTGTTCTAACATGTCTGCCTCTCCCTCTCCTCTACCTTCTGTTCCAGCATATGCATCTTCTCCTGTTCATTCTAACGTATGTATGTCTCTGTTCTGGCGCATAATACTTATATATCATATTCTGTTTCATAATATTTATCATCTGTTCTGTTACCAACGTGTGCCTCTCATCTGTTCTGTTCCAACATATGCATATCATCATATTCATATTCATAAGCGACAATAACATTTTAATATACCGTTTTTAACGTTGCAAAGTGTGAAAAATAATAATATCATTCTGATGCAAGCATGTAGCATATACTCTATATTCTGGCATATACCATATCTCTGTTCTGTTGAAAAAGTAGCATATTAATAATTCTACTGTTCTAATAATAATAGCATAATACTCTTATTCATATTCTGTAATAACACTTATAATATAATACTGATCTGATATATATTATATATATATTATTTGACTATGACATAATATATAATAACTCTAATACTGTTCTTTAATAATATATATAATATATATTCTGTTATTTTACTAATATATTTATATTCATTGTATGCGTATACATACATGCTATTATTCATGATAATAATATACTAATATTGATATTATTTCATATATATGTTCTATTTAATAATACCTATATAATTCAATTAATATTATATATATCTGTTTAATTCACGACATACATATATATATCTATTCGATCTGACAATATATATATCATTAACGTTATAAGATAATAACATATCAGAAACTACATTCAATGTATATAAATATATTCTGCAATATAATTCATGATTGACATATTGTATTAATATCTGTTCTGTTCACGGCAGCAATAACATAATATCATATTCTTGTTCATAACAGTAATAGCATATCATACATCTTTGTCACAACGTATCTTGTTCTGTTTTTATCTTTAATATCTGATTGATTAATAGCATATAATGGATGCTACGACGTATAATATACCTTGTTCTTGAAAATGTACACTAATATATTCTTGTTCTAAACGTATGCTTACATATATGTATTCTGTTCATAGCGTGCTTAGCATATTAATATAATTTGATTGTAGTATGTAATATGCTTTGACATGATTATAATATATACTAACCTGCAATAACTGTTCTGACATTAACATAACTCAGCTTAACTATCGACATTATTGCCTATCATACTTATTCTAATAATATGCACCTATCATAATTGCGTAGCATAGCAATACATTTACGACAAACATCATACGGCAGCATATATCATAATTGTTCTGACATCATAATAATAAACTCTGTTCACCTGACTACGCATGCTATACTCCTCTGTACCGACCACAACATGTACCACCATTCTGTTCTGACGTGCTCAGCATCATGATTATGATCTAACAGCTATCATATGTTACTTGTTGCAACATTCTTCATACCATTCCACGATACAACACATGTCATACTCTCTGTTCGACATGTAACATATCATACTATTCTGACAATACTTATGCTCCTCTGACATTCATATATACCCTGCTCATCTATTCTGTTCTGGCGCTGCATATCTCTATTCCTGTTCTGCCGTATTCTTTGTTCCAACAATAATAGCTACTTCTATTCTATTCATATCTTCTCTCTCTATCATTCTGTTTGTATACTTTCTTTCTATACTATTCTGGCATCATACCATCATAATTCACCAACATATATCTTAATTCTCTGGCGTATATATATATCATCTTTATTCTGTTTGTATATATCTCACCTAAATCTGTTCTGTGCTATGCCACTCTTCTCTATTAATTCTATTTATCATATATCTGATAATATTCTGTTGCAGCGTAACGCCATCATCTTGTTCTTCTATTTGCTTATATACTCTATTCTAATTCTAAACAATATATATATACTCTGTACATTCTAACATGTCACTCTATCATATTCTGTCTAATACGCTCATATCATAATAATGGCATAATATATAATAAAAATACTGAATACAACATGCATAATACTCTGATATTCACAACATATGCCATATACTGTTACAGCATGTATATGCATCTATTCTACATTCTACTCATATTCTATTCTAACTTGTATACCTCTCTCTATATATTCGACGTAACATATATCATCTTTGATCTAACGACACCTCTATTCCCTATTCTAACATGTACCCTCCTGTTAATTGCAGCAGCCCTTCTCATCGATAACACGTAATATATATCTCTATTCTGTTTCTTTGTATTAAATACGTTCGATACGGCATGTGCCATATATGACTATATTAATACAATCATATTACGGCATGCTGCCATAATAAATACCATTTACTGTTAACGCTTTGCATATATCTGATCTAACGTTGCATTATTCTGAGCATGCAGCATATGCTCTGTTATGTTTACAACGTAATAACATGTTCTGTTGACGTAATATATTATTAATTGCGATATGGCGTATATATATATATAATGATACAACTATATTTATATATATATATAATTATAACATATATATATCTATTCATTCTAATATAACATAATATATTGTTTAAACAATATATATATAATCCTGTTCTAAACATCTTTATATCTCTATTGTTAATATCATTCTTCATATTCTGTTCTAACATATATATATATCTATTCTATTCAGCATATACCACTCTCCTCTATACTGTTCTAACATATACCTCTCTCCTATTCTATTTCTGAAAAACATATGTTTCCTCTCATATATCTATTCTAATTACAACATATCACCTCTCCTCTATTCTATTCTAATATATATTATCTCTGTTCTATTCTAATATATACATACCTCTCATCTGTTCTATTCTAGCATATACCTCTCCTCTATTCTATTCTAGCATATACCCTCTCATCTATACTGATACCAACAACTTCTTTTCTCCTCTCTGATATATTCTAATACTTCTTATCTTCTCTAATCTCCTATTCTAATAATATACCCTCTCCTCTATTCTAGCATATACCCTCTCCTCCTAATTCTAATTCTTCTTTTCCCTCTCACTCTTATTCTGTTCTAACATATCTTATCTATTCTATTCTAACTTTATATACCTCTCTCTATACTATTCTAACATATCTTTATCTCATCATTCTGTTCTGTCTTAGCCTTTTAAATGTTCCTAATTCTAACGTATATATTAACATATCTAATTACAATATATCATATCTCTCATTATTATACAACATGCTATATACTCATATACTATTCTAACATATACCCTCTCCTCTGTTCTGTCTATTATATATATATATTAATTAAATATATATGTCACTCTATGCTATTTATAAGCATATATATATATATTTCTGAAATAATATATATAATATTAATATATATATTATTATTATTTATATATATTTTGTTATTATAAATATTATTATATATATATAATTATTATTTTTAATATGTATATTCTGATATATAATATTAATATATATATATTAATATATATTATATAATATCTAATTCATGTTCTCTAACATTATTATATACTTCTGTTCAATATGACTTATTATTACTATACCGATACTGTTATTTATCTTCTTACTAATATCTATTCTGACATTAATAGCAGCTAATATACGATTTACTTATATCAATTACCAGACTAACGACAATACTTCATTGTTGCGACGTAATAGCATAACATACGTTCTGTTCTGACTGTATCTCTGTTATGACATCATCATATATCACATCTGTTGTTAACATGCCTCTCTACATACTGACATGTATATCTTTTCTCCTATTCTAACATATGTATATATATATTCTGTGTCTTATATCTCTAGTCTATTCTGTATATATTTTTATATATTCTGTTGACATAATATATATATATATGCTATTCTGTATTATATATATATCTATTCTATTCTATTATATTATATAACTCTAATTTAATATATATATATATATAACTGTTCTGAAGCGTATACATAACATATATTCTAGTATATTTTATATATGCCCTAATTCTGACATGTATAATATCTGTTATATTTCACAACTACCAATACCTCCTATTCTATTCTAAACAATAGCATAAACAATTTCATAACTATCATATATATATTAATTCAACTTGTATACCCTCTCCTCATTCTTCTATTATATTGCCTCTCTCTATTTCTGTTCTAAGCATATACCTCATACATTCTCTTCTAATATATACCACTCTCCTCTGTTATATTCTAATATGCTCTACTCTCGCTCTATACATTCTAACATATACCTACTCTCTCATCTGCTATTCTAACATATACTTTTCTCACTCTATACTGACTAACATATGCCATCTCCTCTATTCTATTCCCTAAACATCTCTCTCCACCTATTCTATTCTAACATATACACTCTCTCTATTCTATTCTTAACATATACTCTCACTCTATTTCATATTCACAACATATGCACCTCTCCTCTATTTACCATTCAACATGCTCTTTCTCTCCTCTATTCTATTCTATTGTATACTTACTCTCCTCTATTCTATTCTAACATATATACATTATATTCTAATATACCCTCTCCTCTATTCTATTCTAACATATATATCTGTTATATTCAACATATTATATATCATTCTAATTCTAATATATATATACTCTATTCTCAACATATACCCTCTCTCTATTGTAATTACAACCTCTCTAATTCTATTCACTGGCGCATGCCTCTCCTCTATTCTATTCTAATATATACCCTCTCACTCTATTCATATTCTAACATATATATTTCTCCTCTGTTATTAACATATGCCCACTCTCCTCTATACTATTCTAACATATACCTCTCCTCTATTCTATTCTAACTTTATACCCTCTCCTCTATTCTATTCTAACATATACCCATATTCTATAATTCTGACACTCTCTTAATTCTTGATCTGTATATATATATCTACTGTTGTATATATATATCCCATAATTCTGTATGCCATATTCTATTCTGGCATATGCCACTCTATTCCTATTCTGTATACCATACTCATCTAATTCTGATACAACAATATATATATCTGTTCAACATGTATATATCTATTCTATTAACAACATGTACTTATATTAGCATATTCAATAGCATATACATTACCAATTTTATTATTAATAATAAATATAATCTAATTCTAACATATATAATAATATTCATGTTAATAATATATATAATATACTATTTAAACATTATGTATAATATATAATTCAAACGTATATCATCTGATACAATTTATTAGCATATATATTATTAAACATATAACCATCTGTTAACATCATTAATATATTATACAATGTATACCATATAAATATTCTGTTCTAATAATACTCTCACTATTCTATTCTGAAACATTATGCTCCTCTACCACAATTACTGTTACAATAATATAAATATATAATTCTATTGTATAATATATAACTCATCTGTTTGCGTTATAACATACTAATACTATTACGACAATAACTAAATATCATATTCTGTTACGAAACGCTTACTAATATTATTATGATACAACGTGCGTTGCAATGTATAGCATATAATAACCTTCTGATACGTACCAACATAATACCTATCACTCTTGTATTAATTTCGACGTATACTTATAATATAATTGATACGACATGCAACGCATGTAAACCACGTGCACCATTCAATATTACTTACTCTATGTTTTAATAACTTTTCTTCTTCTGTTCATTCACAATATTATGCATGTAAATATAGTTATCGACAATATGCTATTCTTTAATTCATAAGTATGTACCATATATCTCATCATAATTCGGCATACTTACTCTCCTGATTAACATGTATAATAATATACTACATCTGATTGCAACGTATGCCTCTCATATATATAAACGTGCTTTATCATCATAATTCTGTTCTAAACGTGCTTATATCATATATTTCATATTTCCAACGTAATATGCATTGTATTAGCGTGTAGCATATGCGTAACAATTATGACAATAGCATGTCTGTTTCTTGTTTCACGACATGCTGCTCATATTCTGTTCTGTTTGTATATATATTCATCACATGAACTATGACACTAATATCTTAATATCGTCCTGACGCTATTATTATATCTTACTCAATCTGTTTAATATATTATATCTTCTATTGACATGTATATAATATATATATATTCTATTCTATTTATATATATATCTAATTCTGAATTACGGCGTAATATATATACTCCTATTGTATTAAAATATGCATACATTCTAAATAATACATATACTAGATACATTCGGCATATACTAATAAATATATTCTGATACAACCAACATATATGATGACCTACGATAACTTTTTCATAAATACTGTTCTGTTATAATATTGTATATATATATTCTGTAATAATAATATAATATGTTCTGGCGACAAGCAGCATATCGTCTGTTCTCATTCTGACATATATATATCATTCTGGCGTATATATAATTAGTAATATAACATATATCTGTGTTCTTGACATATCATATATCATATTCCTGTTCTGTATGCTATATATACTTATTACCATTCTATTGTCATCATCATTCACTATTCACAACATGCATAACACTATATATTCTGTTCACAATATATAAATATATTCTAATATGACATATTTCACAACATATGCCTCACTTCTAATTCTATTCTGTACCCTCTCTAATTCTATTCGAAAATAATATATATCATCTGTTATACCCTCATATAAAATACTATTGCTGATTCTAAACATGTAACACATAATAAATATGACCTTGATACTAACATATATAATAACAATTCTAATTACAATATATATATACAAGTATATCTGCATATATATATGTATTCTGACATGTATATACTATTCTAACACCAATATACTTTTGTTAACGTATTACTTTTTATCATAAATACTAACTGATACAACGTATATAATATACTATTTTCTGTTCTGGCAATAGCATGCTCATCATAATTTCTGTTCTGTATGCATAATATCTATTCTATTGTTGTGTACTATATATCATCTTCATTCCTAAACATGTGCTTATATATCTGTTCTGTTCTGGCGTAATAACCTCTCTTAACTACTGTTAACATATATACTCAATAACTGATCATGACATGTATATATATCTAATTCATTCTAGCTTGTATTTCTGAATATTCTGACGTAATACTTAGCATCATCACCAATTGTTCTGACATTAATAACATCATCTTTCTAATGCTGTTCTAACATTACTTATTATATACTCACCAATATTAATTCTTTGTATTATATATCATCTAATTCTGTTCAACGTACTTATCTGAATTCATATTCTTCAACATAATACTTATCATCTGTTCTGTTCTAACTTGTGTGCATATAAATACTTGTTCAATTTTCAAACAATAGCATATCTTGTTCTGTCATAGCATAATACCCTCTATTTATATTCTAACATACCTCTCACTCTATTCTATTCTAACAACTATGCCTCTCATCTTTATACTATTCTAACATATACCCATCTCCTCTATACTATTCTAACATATACCCTTTCCTCTATTCTATTCTAACATATACCCTCTCCTCTATTATATTCCTATGCCCTCTCCTCTGTTCTGTTCTAGCATATACCCTCCTCATCTATGCTATTCTAACTGTTCTCCTCCTATGCCCTTCCTGCATCATCTCCTCTATTATGTTCTGACATATGCCCTCCTCTGTTCTGTTCTAGCATACCTCTCCTCTATTCTGTTCACAACATATGCCCTCTCTTCTGTTACAAGCATATACCTCTCTCTCCTCTATGCTATTCCCTAACATATGCCACCTCTCAACTCTGTTCTATTCTGACATATACCCTCTATTCCTGTCTAAACATTTACTCTCTCTGTTCTGTTCTGACATATATCTCTCTAACTATTCTAGCATAACTACCCTGTTCTGTTCTATTTATAACATATACCTCTGTGCTATATTCTTTATATATCCTCATGTCTATTTCTGTTAACATATACCTCTCTCTCTATTCTGTTCCTAATATCATACCCTCTCCTCTATTCTATTCTAACATATACCCTCTCCTCTGTTCTGTTCTAATGTCCCTCTCTTCTATTCACAACATATACTTATCTCTATTCTGTTCTAACATGTACCCTCTCCTCTGTTCTGTTATTCCTATTCTAACATATGCCCTCTCATCTATTCCTAAATTCTAACATATGCCCTCTCCTCCTATACCTGTTCTAAGCATGTACCCCTCCTCCTCTATGCTATTCTAATATATGCCTCTGTTCTATTCTATTCAACATGTGCCACTCTCCTCTGTCTCTGTTCACAACATATACCCTCTCTCTGTTCCTATACCCTCTATTCTGTTCCCACAACATGCCCTCTCATCTATTCTATTCTAACATATGCACCCTCTCCTCTATTCTGTTCTGGCATATGTGTTTCTCTCCTCTGTTCTGTTCTAACATATACCCTCCTCTATTCTTCATATTCTCTCTACCTAGCTATTCTAACATATGCCTCTCACTCTGTTCTATTATGTGCATACCACCCTCTCTCTTCTTATTCATATGCCCTCTCCTCTATGCTATTCTAACATATATGCCCTCTCCTCTAATCTGTTCTATTAATATACCCTCTCTTTCTGTTCTAACATATGCCTCTCACTCTATGCTATTCTAACATGCCATCTCTCTGTTCTGTTCTAGCATATACCCTCTCCTCCTATACTATTCTAACATATACCCTCCTCCTCTATACTAATTCTAACATATACCCTCTCCTCTATGCTGTTCTAATATATACCCTCTCTATGCTATTCTAACATATGCCCTCTCCTCTATTCTATTCTAACATATGCCACTCTCCTCTATTCTATTCTAACATATGCCACTCTCCTCTATTCTGTTCTAAACATATGCCTCTCCTCTATTCCTATTCTAACATATACCCTCTCCTCTATGCTGTTCACAACATATGCCACTCCCCTCTGTTCTATTCTACATATACCCTCTCTCTATTCTGTTCAGCATATGCCCTCTCCTCTGTTCTATACCCTCTCCTCTATTCTATTCTAGCATACCCTCCTCATCTATTCTGTTCTAACATATGCCCTCTCCTCTGTTCTATTCTAGCATATGCCTCTATTCTGTTCTGTTCTGACATTATCTCATCTCCTCTGTACTGTTCAACATATGCCTCTCATCTATTCTATTCTAACATATACACTCTATTCTATGCCCATACCTCTCTCTATTCTATTCTAAACATATGCCACCTCTCCTCTGTTCTGTTCTAACATATACCCTCTCCTCTCTATTCTGCAACATATCTCCTCCTCTATGCTATTCTAACATATGCCCTCTCTCTCTTGCTGTTCTGACATGTGCCCTCTCCTCCTATTCTATTCAACATGTGCCACTCTCCTCCTATACTGTTCACACATATCATATCTCCTCTATTCTATTCTAATATGCTCTCATCTGTTCTGTTCACAACATATGCCCTCTCCTCTGTTCTGTTCTAAATATATATGCTATTCCCTCACCTCTGTTCTGTTCACAACATGCCATCCCTCCTATGCTTTATTCCCACAGCCCATGCCCTCTGTTCTGTTCTGTTCTAGCATGTACTGCACTCTGTTCTGTTCTTCACATACCTCTCTATTCTGTTCTAAGCATATGCCCTCTCTGTTCTGTTCTGAAAAGCATATGCCCTCTCCTCTATGCTACTATTTAACATATATGCCTCTCCTCCTGTTCTGTTCACAAGCATATGCCTCTCCTCTGTTCTGTTCACAATACCTCTCTCTCTTCTGTTCACAACATATGCCACTCTCCTCATGCTGTTCTAGCATATGCCCTCTCCTCTGTTCTAATTTCTAGCATATGCCCTCCTCTTCTATTCTAGCATATGCCCTCTCTCTTATTCTATTCTAGCATTCCTAACATATGCCTCTCACCTCTATTCTATTCTAACATCATACCTCCTCTATTCTGTTCTAACATATGCCCTCTCCTCTATTCTGTTCTAACATATGCCCTCTCTCATCTATTACTGTTCTGAAAACATATGCCCTCTCCTCTATTCCTGTTCTAAACATATCCTCTTCTCTCTCCTGTTCTGTTCCTTTATGCCTCTCTCCTCTGTTCTAACATATGCCCTCTCCTCTGTTCTGTTCTAACATATGCCCTCTCTCCTCTATGCTAACATATACCTCTCTCTAAATATATTCTAACATATGCTCATATTCTATTCTGGCATGCCCCTCTCATCTATTTCTGTTCTGACATATGCCACTCTCCTCTATTCTGTTCTAAGCATACCTCCCTCATCTGTTTCTAACATACCTCTCCTCTGTTCTGTTCTAACATATACCCTCTCCTCTATTCTAGCATATACCCTCCTCCTCTGTTCTGTTCATTCTAACATATACCTCTCCTCTATTCTATTCTAACATATGCCTCTCCTCTATACTATTCTGACATAATGCCCTCTCCTCTATACTGTTCCAACATGTGCCCTCTCTCATCTGTTCTGTTCTGAACATATGCCCCTCTCCTTTCTATTCTGTTCTAGCATATGCCCTCTCCTCTATTTATTCAACATATACCCTCTCCTCTGCTACCTTCTAACATATGCCCCTCACTCTATGCTATTCTAACATATACCTCCTCTATGCTATTCTAACATATGCCCTCTCTTCTATTCTATTCTATATACCCTCTCCTCTATTTCTATTCTAACATGTACCTCATTCATTTAACATATACCCTCTCCTCTATTCTATTCTAACATATACCTCTCCTCTATACTATTCTAACATATACCTCTCCTCTATACTATTCTAACATATACCCTCTCCTCTATTCTATTCTAACATATACCCTCTATTACTATCCTAACATATACCCTCTCCTCTATTCTATTCTAACATATACCCTCTCCTCTATTCTATTCTAACATATACCCTCTCACTCTATTCTATTCTAACATATACCCTCCTCATTTCTAACATATACCCTCTCTATTCCTATTCTAACATATACCCTCTCCTCTATACTATTCTAACATATACCCTCTCCTCTATACTATTCTAACATATACCCTCCTCTATTCTATTCTAACATACCTCCTCTATATATTCTAATATACCCTCTCCTCTATTCTATTCTAACACCCTCTCCTCTATTCTATTCTAACATATATCTCCTCTATCTATTCTAACTATATACCTCACTCTATTCTATTCTTATATACCACATCTATTCTATTCTAATACTTAACTTTCCTCTCTCTATTCTATTCTTAGCATATATATCTCCTCCTATATATTCCTGTACATATACCTCTCATATACTATTCTAACATATACCCTCTCCTCTATTCTATTCTAACATATGCCTCTAATTTTTTTATTCTAACATACCTCTCATCTATTCTATTCAACATATACCCTCTCTATTCTACTAACATCTCCCTCTCATCTATTCTATTATAACATATACCCTCTAATATATTCCAACATATACCCTCTCACTATTCTAACATATACCCTCTCCTCTATTCTATTCTAATATATACCCTCTCATCTATTCATTATTCTCCTCTATTCTAACATATACCCTCTCCCTCCTATATTCTAACATATACCCTCTCCCTCTATACTATTCTAACATATACCTCTCATATTCTAACATAACCTCTTCCTCTATTCACTATTCTATTATACCTCTCATCTATTCTATTCTAACATATACCCTCCTCATCTATTCTATTCTAACATATACCTCTCCCTCTATTCTATTCTAACATATACCCATCTCTCCTCTATTCTATTTCTAATATATACCTCTCCCTCTCCTCTATTCATTCTATACCTCTCCTCTATTCTATATACCTCTCCTCTACTATTCCCTAACATATACCCTCCTCCTCTATTCCTATTCTAAACATATACTCTCCTCTATTCTATTCTAACATATACCCTCTCTCCTCTCCTATACTATTCTAACATATACCCTCTCCTCTATTCTAACATACTCTTCCTTCTATTCTATTCTAACATATACTCCTTCTCCTCCTTCTATTCTAACATATACCACTCTCTCTATACATTCTAACATATCCTCTCCTCCTATACTGACCTACAACTTGCTTATACCCTCCTCTATTCTATTCTAACATATACCTCTCCTCTATTCTATTCTAACATACCCTCTCCTCCTATTCTATTCTAACATATACCCCCATCTCCTCTATACTATTCTAACATATACCTCTCCTCTATACTATTCTAACATATACCCTTTCCTCTATTCTATTCTAAACATATAATTCCTCTCCTCTATACTATTCTAACATATACCCTCTCCTCTATTCTATTCTAACATATACCCTCTCACTCTATACTATTCTAACATATACCCTCCTCTCTCTATACTATTCTAACATATACCCTTTCCTATACTATTCTATATACCCTATTCTATTCTATATACCCTCTCCTCTATACTATTCTAACATATACTCCTCTCCTCTATTCTATTCTAACATATACCCTCTCCTCTATTCTATTCTAACATATACCCTCTCTCCTATTCTATTCTAACATATACCCTCTCTCTATTCTATTCTAACATATACCCTCTCCTCTATACTATTCTAACATATACCCTCTCCTCTATTCTATTCTAACATATACCCTCTTCCTAACTATACCCTCTCCTCTATTCTATTCTAACATATACCCTCTCCTCTATACTATTCTAACATATACCCTCTCCTCTATTCTATTCTAACATATACCCTCTATTCTATTCTATTCAACATATACCCTCTCCTCTATTCTATTCTAACATATACCCTCTCCTCTATTCTATTCTAACATATACCCTCTCCTCTATTCTATTCTAACATATACCCTCTCCTCTATACTATTCTAACATATACCCTCTCCTCTATTCTATTCTAACATATACCCTCTCCTCTATTCTATTCTAACATATACCCTCTCCTCTATACTATTCTAACATATACCCTCTCTCACTCTATACTATTCTAACATATACCCTCTCCTCTATTCTATTCTAACATATACCCTCTCCTCTATATTCCTATTCTATTCTATTATAACATATACCCTCTCCTCTATACTATTCTAACATATACCCTCTCCTCTATTCTATTCTATTATAACATATACCCTCTCCTCTATACTATTCTAACATATACCCTCTCCTCTATTCTATTATAACATATACCCTCTCCTCTATTCTATTCTAACATATACCCTCTCCTCTATTCTATTCTAACATATACCCTCTCCTCTATTCTATTCTAACATATACCCTCTCCTCTATTCTATTCTAACATATACCCTCTCCTCTATTCTATTCTTAACATATACCCTCTCCTCTATTCTATTCTAACATATACCCTCTCTCTATTCTATTCTAACATATACCCTCTCCTATTCTATTCTAAACATATACCCTCTCCTCTATTCTATTCTAACATATACCCTCTCCTCTATTCTATTCTAACATATACCCTCTCCTCTCTTCTATTCTAACATATACCCTCTCCCCTATTCTATTCTAACATATACCCTCTCCTCTATTCTATTCTAACATATACCCTCTCCTCTATTCTATTCTAACATATACCCTCTCTCTATTCTATTCTAACATATACCCTCTCCTCTATTCTATTCTAACACATGCCCTCTCCTCTATTCTATTCTAACATATACCCTCTCCTCTATTCTATTCTAACATACCCTCTCCTCTATTCTAACATATACCCCTCTCTCCTCTCCTCTATACTATTCTAACATATACCCTCTCCTCTATACTATTCTAACATATACCCTCTCCTCTATTCTATTCTAACATATACCCTCTCCTATTCTATTCTAACATATACCCTCTCCCTCTATTCTATTCTAACATATACCCTCTCCTCTCCTCTATACTATTCTAACATATACCCTCTCCTCTCCTCTATTCTAACATATACCCTCTCCTCTATTCTATTCTAACATATACCCTCTCCTCTATTCTATTCTAACATATACCCTCTCCTCTATTCTATTCTAACATATACCCTCTCCTCTATTCTATTCTAACATATACCCTCTCCTCTATTCTATTCTAACATATACCCTCTCCTCTATACTATTCTAACATATACCCTCTCCTCTCCTCTATTCTATTCTAACATATACCCTCTCCTCTATTCTATTCTAACATATACCCTCTCCTCTATTCTATTCTAACATATACCCTCTCCTCTATACTATTCTAACATATACCCTTTCCTCTATTCTATTCTAACATATACCCTCTCCTCTATACTATTCTAACATATACCCTCTCCTCTATTCTATTCTAACATATACCCTCTCCTCTATTCTATTCTAACATATACCCTCTATTCTATTCTAACATATACCCTCTCCTCTATACTATTCTAACATATACCCTCTCCTCTATTCTAACATATACCCTCTATTCTATTCTATTCTAACATATACCCTCTCCTCTATTCTAACATATACCCTCTCCTCTATTCTAACATATACCCTCTATTCTATTCTAACATATACCCTCTCCTCTATACTATTCTAACATATACCCTCTCCTCTATTCTAACATATACCCTCTCCTCTATTCTATTCTAACATATACCCTCTCCTCTATTCTATTCTAACATATACCCTCTCCTCTATTCTATTCTAACATATACCCTCTCCTCTATTCTATTCTAACATATACCCTCTCCTCTATTCTATTCTAACATATACCCTCGCCTCTATACTATTCTAACATATACCTCTCCTCTATTCTATTCTAACATATACCCTCTCCTCTATTCTATTCTAACATATACCCTCTCCTCTATTCTATTCTAACATATACCCTCTCCTCTATACTATTCTAACATATACCCTCTCCTCTATTCTATTCTAACATATACCCTCTCCTCTATTCTATTCTAACATATACCCTCTCCTCTATTCTATTCTAACATATACCCTCTCCTCTATTCTATTCTAACATATACCCTCTCCTCTATTCTATTCTAACATATACCCTCTCCTCTATTCTATTCTAACATATACCCTCTCCTGTAGCTGGTCTGTACCGCTCGGTGCAGGCCCATCACAGCCAGGCTCGTAGAGAGGGCAGTGCCCTACAGCAGGACACTGGACCTCTGTATGACTTTAACCTCGACGAGGAGCTGGAGCTGGAGCTGGACGAGGAGACCATGGAGGCCATGTTCGGTCAGGACCTGGCCAGCGACACTGACATCCTGGGCATGTGGATCCCAGAGGTACTGGACTGGCCAACATGGGTGTGTGTGCAGGGTTTTGCTGCTTCCTTTTCCTCGCCTTGACTAATAAGGTCTTCATCCTGACTTTCCACGTCACTAAACGTCTCACTCTCAGTGGGGAGACTGACGTGGAAGTTTAGGATTTAGACTCTCACCAGCTAACTTTCACTCACACACTCATTCACTTGGATGCTGTAAAATGCTAACTGTCTGCTTAGAGAGGTTGATGCTTACTCACTATCACACACTCAAACACACACACACATACACACACATTCTCAAACTATATCTCTCTCTCTCACACACACATACACACACACACACGCACTCGCACTCACACACTCAAACTATCTCTCTCTCTCTCACTCACACACACACATACACACACACACACACACATGCTCAAACTCTCACTCACACACTCACACACACACACATTGCATCATTCTCTGCCACTGACTGCCCATGGCGGTGATTTCTGTCGTTAGCCTAACTAGCATGCCGTGGATGGGATGTCAATGGGGTTTGCTAGTAAATCAGGTGGAACGCTAACATGCTAATGGTGATTACAGTGGGTGGCATTGATCATCAAGTCTTGTTGCTTGTGGTTAATTCATGGCTAATCATCTTGTTGCTATGGTATCATGTTGTCTATACTGCTGTCATACTCACCTGTCTGTTAGTGGCATCATGCTATTGATGTCCTAGATATGAACTGACTTTGTGTTTACGTCTCCGTGTCCCCTCCCTGTCTCCGTGTCCCCTCCCTGTCTCCATGTCCCCTCCCTCCCCTCCCTGTCTCCGTGTCCCCTCCCTGTCTCCGTGTCCCCTCCCTGTCTCCGTGTCCCCTCCCTGTCTCCGTGTCCCCTCCCTGTCTCCGTGTCCCCTCCCTGTCTCCGTGTCCCCTCCCTGTCTCCGTGTCCCCTCCCTGTCTCCGTGTCCCCTCCCTGTCTCCGTGTCCCCTCCCTCCCTGTCTCCGTGTCCCCTCCCTGTCTCCGTGTCCCCTCCCTGTCTCCGTGTCCCCTCCTGTCTCCGTGTCCCCTCCCTGTCTCCGTGTCCCCTCCTCCCTGTCTCCGTGTCCCCTCCCCTGTCTCCGTGTCCCCTCCCTGTCTCCATGTCCCCTCCCTCCCTCCCTGTCTCCGTGTCCCCTCCCTGTCTCCATGTCCCCTCCCTCCTCCCTGTCTCCGTGTCCCCTCCCTGTCTCCGTGTCCCCTCCTGTCTCCGTGTCCCCTCCCTGTCTCCGTGTCCCTCCCTGTCTCTGTGTCCCCCCTCCCTCCCGTGTCCCCTCCCTGTCTCCGTGTCCCTCCCTGTCTCCGTGTCCCTCCCTGTCTCCGTGTCCCCTCCCTGTCTCCGTGTCCCCTCCCTGTCTCCGTGTCCCCTCCCTGTCTCCGTGTCCCCTCCCTGTCTCCGTGTCCCCTCCCTGTCTCCGTGTCCCCTCCCTGTCTCCTGTGTCCCCTCCCTGTCTCCATCCCCTCCCTGTCTCCATGTCCCCTCCTCCCCTCCCTGTCTCCGTGTCCCCTCCCTGTCTCCCTGTCCCCTCCCTGTCTCCGTGTCCCCTCCCTGTCTCCGTGTCCCCTCCCTGTCTCCGTGTCCCCTCCCTGTCTCCATGTCCCCTCCCTGTCTCCATGTCCCCTCCCTCCCTCCCTGTCTCCGTGTCCCCTCCCTGTCTCCGTGTCCCCTCCCTGTCTCCATGTCCCCTCCCTCCCTGTCTCCGTGTCCCCTCCCCTGTCTCTATGTCCCCTCCCTCCCTGTCTCCGTGTCCCTCCCTGTCTCCGTGTCCCCTCCTGTCTCCATGTCCCCTCCCTGTCTCCATGTCCCCTCCCTGTCTCCGTGTCCCCTCCCTGTCTCCATGTCCCCTCCCTGTCTCCATGTCCCCTCCCTGTCTCCATGTCCCCTCCCTGTCTCCATGTCCCCTCCCTGTCTCCGTGTCCCCTCCCTGTCTCCGTGTCCCCTCCCTGTCTCCGTGTCCCCTCCCTGTCTCCGTGTCCCCTCCCTGTCTCCATGTCCCCTCCCTCCCTCCCCTCCCTGTCTCTATGTCCACTCCCTGTCCCCTGGCAGCATGTGTGTGAGACAGAGGAACGAGACGAGGTGGTAGTGTGTGAGTTGTGTGAGGCTAGCGTTGCCAACTTCAACCAGCACATGAAGAAGAGCCACCCTGGCTGCGGGCGCAGCGCCAACCGACAGGGTTACCGGAGCAACGGCTCCTACGTAGACGGGTGGTTCGGAGGGGAGTGCGGCAGCGGGAACCCCTACTACCTCCTCTGTGGTAGCTGTCGGGACAGACACCTGGCGGTGAAGAGTAAAACCACAGTCCCCGTGACGGAGAGGTCAGTGGCGGACAGAAGGTGACACGCCACGTTTTAAAAAAAAATTACAGACTTGTGACTCTTGTGTTGTACAACTGAAACTTAAGATTCGATACACACAGTGACAAGATGCCGTTGTGATCACTAACACGTGTCGTGGTCCATGTTCAGGTATAAAGGACTGGCCCCGGACCTCTTGGGGAAGCAGGACAGTGTCTATGAAGGTACCGGTTCTGATGAAACATGATGATTCACTTGTTCCAGAGGTTCTTGTCCCTGATCATATGAATGACCGGTCCACTGTAGCTTTATGGCTGATAGTATGACTGGTTCCACTGTAGCTTTATGGCTGATAGTATGACTGGTTCCACTGTAGCTTTATGGCTGATAGTATGACTGGTTCCACTGTAGCTTTATGGCTGATAGTATGACTGGTTCCACTGTAGCTTTATGGCTGATAGTATGACTGGTCCACTGTAGCTTTATGGCTGATAGTATGACTGGTTCCACTGTAGCTTTTATGGCTGATAGTATGACTGGTCCACTGTAGCTTTATGGCTGATAGTATGACTGGTTCCACTGTAGCTTTATGGCTGATAGTATGACGGGTCCACTGTAGCTTTATGGCTGATAGTGTGACTGGTTCCACTGTAGCTTTATGGCTGATAGTATGACTGGTCCACTGTAGCTTTATGGCTGATAGTATGACTGGTTCCACTGTAGCTTTATGGCTGATAGTATGACTGGTTCCACTGTAGCTTTATGGCTGATAGTATGACTGGTTCCACTGTAGCTTTATGGCTGATAGTATGACTGGTTCCACTGTAGCTTTATGGCTGATAGTATGACTGGTTCCACTGTAGCTTTATGGCTGATAGTATGACTGGTTCCACTGTAGCTTTATGGCTGATAGTATGACTGGTTCTACTGTACATTTACATTACATTTAAGTCATTTAGCAGACGCTCTTATCCAGAGCGACTTACAAATTGGTGCATTCACCTTATGACCTCCAGTGGAACAGTAGTGCATCTAAATCTTTTCAGGGGGAGGGGGGGTGAGAGGGATTACTTTATCCTATCCTAGGTATTCCTTAAAGAGGTGGGGTTTCAGGTGTCTCCGGAAGGTGGTGATTGACTCCGCTGTCCTGGCGTCGTGAGGGAGACGTAGCTTTATGGCTACGTCTTTATGGCTGATAGTATGACTGGTTCCACTGTAGCTTTATGGCTGATAGTATGACTGGTCCACTGTAGCTTTATGGCTGATAGTATGACTGGTTCCACTGTAGCTTTATGGCTGATAGTATGACTGGTTCCACTGTAGCTTTATGGCTGATAGTATGACTGGTCCACTGTAGCTTTATGGCTGATAGTGTGACTGTTATCCTCTGTAACCACGTGGCTGATAATATGACTGTTATTCTCTATAACCACGTGGCTGATAATATGACTGTTATTCTCTATAACCACGTGGCTGATAATATGACTGTTATTCTCTATAACCACGTGGCTGATAATATGACTGTTATCCTCTGTAACCACGTGGCTGATAATATGACTGTTATTCTCTATAACCACGTGGCTGATAATATGACTGTTATTCTCTATAACCACGTGGCTGATAGTATGACTGTTATTCTCTATAACCACGTGGCTGATAATATGACTGTTATTCTCTATAACCACGTGGCTGATAGTGAGACTGTTATTCTCTATAACCACGTGGCTGATAGTATGACTGTTATTCTCAATAACCACGTGGCTGATAGTATGACTGTTATTCTCTATAACCACATGGCTGATAGTGTGACTGTTATTCTCAATAACCACATGGCTGATAGTGTGACTGTTATTCTCAATAACCACGTGGCTGATAGTATGACTGTTATTCTCAATAACCACGTGGCTGATAGTGTGACTGTTATTCTCTATAACCACGCGGCTGATAGTATGACTGTTATTCTCTATAACCACGTGGCTGATAGTATGACTGTTATTCTCAATAACCACGTGGCTGATAGTATGACTGTTATTCTCTATAACCATGTGGCTGATAGTGTGACTGTTATTCTCAATAACCACGTGGCTGATAGTGTGACTGTTATTCTCTATAACCACGGGGCTGATAGTATGACTGTTATTCTCTATAACCACGTGGCTGATAGTATGACTGTTATTCTCTATAACCACGTGGCTGATAGTATGACTGTTATTCTCTATAACCACGTGGCTGATAGTATGACTGTTATTCTCTAACCATGTGGCTGATAGTATGACTGTTATTCTCTATAACCACATGGCTGATAGTATGGCTGTTATTCTCTATAACCACGTGGCTGAGAGTATGACTGTTATTCTCTATAACCACGTGGCTGATAGTAGGACTGTTATTCTCTATAACCACGTGGCTGATTGTATGACTGTTATTCTCTATAACCACGTGGCTGATAGTATGACTGTTATTCTCTATAACCACGTAGCTGATAGTATGACTGTTATTCTCTATAACCACATGGCTGATAGTATGACTGTTATTCTCTATAACCACATGGCTGATAGTATGACTGTTATTCTCTATAACCACATGGCTGATAGTATGACTGTTATTCTCAATAACCACGCGGCTGATAGTGTGACTGTTATTCTCAATAACCACATGGCTGATAGTGTGACTGTTATTCTCAATAACCACGTGGCTGATAGTGTGACTGTTATCCTCTATAACCACGCGGCTGATAGTGTGACTGTTATTCTCAATAACCACATGGCTGATAGTGTGACTGTTATTCTCAATAACCACGTGGCTGATAGTGTGACTGTTATTCTCTATAACCACGCGGCTGATAGTATGACTGTTATTCTCTATAACCACGTGGCTGATAGTATGACTGTTATTCTCAATAACCACGTGGCTGATAGTATGACTGTTATTCTCTATAACCATGTGGCTGATAGTGTGACTGTTATTCTCAATAACCACGTGGCTGATAGTATGACTGTTATTCTCTATAACCACGTGGCTGATAGTATGACTGTTATTCTCTATAACCACGTGGCTGATAGTATGACTGTTATTCTCTATAACCACGTGGCTGATAGTATGACTGTTATTCTCTAACCATGTGGCTGATAGTATGACTGTTATTCTCTATAACCACATGGCTGATAGTATGGCTGTTATTCTCTATAACCACGTGGCTGAGAGTATGACTGTTATTCTCTATAACCACGTGGCTGATAGTAGGACTGTTATTCTCTATAACCACGTGGCTGATTGTATGACTGTTATTCTCTATAACCACGTGGCTGATAGTATGACTGTTATTCTCTATAACCACGTGGCTGATAGTATGACTGTTATTCTCTATAACCACATGGCTGATAGTATGACTGTTATTCTCTATAACCACATGGCTGATAGTATGACTGTTATTCTCTATAACCACATGGCTGATAGTATGACTGTTATTCTCTATAACCACGTGGCTGATAGTATGACTGTTATTCTCTATAACCACGCGGCTGATAGTATGACTGTTATTCTCTATAACCACGTTGCTGATAGTATGACTGTTATTCTCTGTAACCACGTGGCTGATAATATGACTGTTATTCTCTATAACCACGTGGCTGATAGTATGACTGTTATTCTCTATAACCACATGGATGATAGTATGACTGTTATTCTCTATAACCACGTGGCTGATAGTATGACTGTTATTCTCTATAACCACATGGATGATAGTATGACTGTTATTCTCTATAACCACGCGGCTGATAGTGTGACTGTTATTCTCTATAACCACGTGGCTGATAGTATGACTGTTATTCTCTATAACCACGTGGCTGATAGTATGACTGTTATTCTCTATAACCACGTGGCTGATAGTATGACTGTTATTCTCTATAACCACATGGCTGATAGTATGGCTGTTATTCTCTATAACCACGTGGCTGATAGTATGGCTGTTATTCTCTATAACCACGTGGCTGATAGTATGACTGTTATTCTCTATAACCACGTGGCTGATAGTATGGCTGTTATTCTCTATAACCACATGGCTGATAGTATGACTGTTATTCTCTATAACCACGTGGCTGATAGTATGGCTGTTATTCTCTATAACCACGTGGCTGATAGTATGACTGTTATTCTCTATAACCACGTGGCTGATAGTATGACTGTTATTCTCTATAACCACGTGGCTGATAGTATGACTGTTATTCTCTATAACCACGTGGCTGATAGTATGACTGTTATTCTCTATAACCACGTGGCTGATAGTGTGACTGTTATTCTCTATAACCACGTGGCTGATAGTATGACTGTTATTCTCTGTAACCACGTGGCTGATAGTATGACTGTTATTCTCTATAACCACGTGGCTGATAGTGTGACTGTTATTCTCTATAACCACATGGCTGATAGTATGGCTGTTATTCTCTACAACCCTTACAGAGGAATGGGACATGCTGGATGTTGATGAGGATGAGAGGTTAACTGGGGACGAGGAGTTTGAGCTGCTGGCGGGACCGTTGGGTCTGAGCGAGCGCCGGGTCGTCCCAGAGGCCGTCCAGTTCCCCGACAGTGACCCCCTTGGAGCGTCCGTAGCCATGGTGACCGCCACCAACAGCATGGAGGAGACTCTGCTGCAGATAGGTGAGGGGCTGAGAAACACACACACACAGACACACACACACACACACACACAGAGATGTGTCTGGTCCTCTCTATAATGTGGGTGAGATGTGTCTGGTCCTCTCTGTAATGTGGGTGGTTCAGATGTGTCCGGTCCTCTCTGTAATGTGGGTGGTTTAGATGTGTCCGGTCCTCTCTGTAATGTGGGTGGTTCAGATGTGTCCAGTCCTCTCTGTAATGTGGGTGAGATGTGTCCGGTCCTCTCTGTAATGTGGGTGAGATGTGTCTGGTCCTCTCTGTAATGTGGGTGAGATGTGTCTGGTCCTCTCTGTAATGTGGGTGAGATGTGTCTGGTCCTCTCTGTAATGTGGGTGAGATGTGTCTGGTCTCTCTATAATGTGGGTGAGATGTGTCTGGTCTCTCTATAATGTGGGTGAGATGTGTCTGGTCCTCTCTAATGTGGGTGGTTCAGCAGTGTCTGGTCCTCTCTGTAATGTGGGTGAGATGTGTCTGGTCCTCTCTGTAATGTGGGTGAGATGTGTCTGGTCCTCTCTGTAATGTGGGTGAGATGTGTCTGGTCCTCTCTGTAATGTGGGTGGTTCAGATGTGTCTGGTCCTCTCTTTAATGTGGGTGAGATGTGTCTGGTCCTCTCTAATGTGGGTGGTTCAGCAGTGTCTGGTCCTCTCTGTAATGTGGGTGAGATGTGTCTGGTCCTCTCTGTAATGTGGGTGAGATGTGTCTGGTCTCTCTATAATGTGGGTGAGATGTGTCTGGTCTCTCTATAATGTGGGTGAGATGTGTCTGGTCCTCTCTAATGTGGGTGGTTCAGCAGTGTCTGGTCCTCTCTGTAATGTGGGTGAGATGTGTCTGGTCCTCTCTGTAATGTGGGTGAGATGTGTCTGGTCCTCTCTGTAATGTGGGTGAGATGTGTCTGGTCCTCTCTGTAATGTGGGTGGTTCAGATGTGTCTGGTCCTCTCTTTAATGTGGGTGAGATGTGTCTGGTCCTCTCTAATGTGGGTGGTTCAGCAGTGTCTGGTCCTCTCTGTAATGTGGGTGAGATGTGTCTGGTCCTCTCTGTAATGTGGGTGAGATGTGTCTGGTCTCTCTATAATGTGGGTGAGATGTGTCTGGTCTCTCTATAATGTGGGTGAGATGTGTCTGGTCCTCTCTGTAATGTGGGTGGGATGTGTCTGGTCCTCTCTGTAATGTGGGTGGTTCAGATGTGTCTGGTCCTCTCTGTAATGTGGGTGAGATGTGTCTGGTCCTCTCTGTAATGTGGGTGAGATGTGTCTGGTCCTCTCTGTAATGTGGGTGAGATGTGTCTGGTCCTCTCTGTAATGTGGGTGAGATGTGTCTGGTCCTCTCTGTAATGTGGGTGAGATGTGTCTGGTCCTCTCTGTAATGTGGGTGAGATGTGTCTGGTCCTCTCTGTAATGTGGGTGGTTCAGATGTGTCCGGTCCTCTCTGTAATGTGGGTGGTTCAGCAGTGTCTGGTCCTCTCTGTAATGTGGGTGAGATGTGTCTGGTCCTCTCTCTAATGTGGGTGGTTTAGATGTGTCTGGTCCTCTCTGTAATGTGGGTGAGATGTGTCCGGTCCTCTCTCTAATGTGGGTGGTTCAGATGTGTCTGGTCCTCTCTAATGTGGGTGGTTTAGATGTGTCTGGTCTCTCTATAATGTGGGTGAGATGTGTCCGGTCCTCTCTCTAATGTGGGTGGTTCAGATGTGTCTGGTCCTCTCTAATGTGGGTGGTTCAGCAGTGTCTGGTCCTCTCTGTAATGTGGGTGAGAGGTGTCTGGTCCTCTCTGTAATGTGGGTGGTTCAGATGTGTCCGGTCCTCTCTGTAATGTGGGTGGTTTAGATGTGTCCGGTCCTCTCTGTAATGTGGGTGGTTCAGATGTGTCCAGTCCTCTCTGTAATGTGGGTGAGATGTGTCCGGTCCTCTCTGTAATGTGGGTGAGATGTGTCTGGTCCTCTCTGTAATGTGGGTGAGATGTGTCTGGTCCTCTCTGTAATGTGGGTGAGATGTGTCTGGTCCTCTCTGTAATGTGGGTGAGATGTGTCTGGTCTCTCTATAATGTGGGTGAGATGTGTCTGGTCTCTCTATAATGTGGGTGAGATGTGTCTGGTCCTCTCTAATGTGGGTGGTTCAGCAGTGTCTGGTCCTCTCTGTAATGTGGGTGAGATGTGTCTGGTCCTCTCTGTAATGTGGGTGAGATGTGTCTGGTCCTCTCTGTAATGTGGGTGAGATGTGTCTGGTCCTCTCTGTAATGTGGGTGGTTCAGATGTGTCTGGTCCTCTCTTTAATGTGGGTGAGATGTGTCTGGTCCTCTCTAATGTGGGTGGTTCAGCAGTGTCTGGTCCTCTCTGTAATGTGGGTGAGATGTGTCTGGTCCTCTCTGTAATGTGGGTGAGATGTGTCTGGTCTCTCTATAATGTGGGTGAGATGTGTCTGGTCTCTATAATGTGGGTGAGATGTGTCTGGTCCTCTCTAATGTGGGTGGTTCAGCAGTGTCTGGTCCTCTCTGTAATGTGGGTGAGATGTGTCTGGTCCTCTCTGTAATGTGGGTGAGATGTGTCTGGTCCTCTCTGTAATGTGGGTGAGATGTGTCTGGTCCTCTCTGTAATGTGGGTGGTTCAGATGTGTCTGGTCCTCTCTTTAATGTGGGTGAGATGTGTCTGGTCCTCTCTAATGTGGGTGGTTCAGCAGTGTCTGGTCCTCTCTGTAATGTGGGTGAGATGTGTCTGGTCCTCTCTGTAATGTGGGTGAGATGTGTCTGGTCTCTCTATAATGTGGGTGAGATGTGTCTGGTCTCTCTATAATGTGGGTGAGATGTGTCTGGTCCTCTCTGTAATGTGGGTGGGATGTGTCTGGTCCTCTCTGTAATGTGGGTGGTTCAGATGTGTCTGGTCCTCTCTGTAATGTGGGTGAGATGTGTCTGGTCCTCTCTGTAATGTGGGTGAGATGTGTCTGGTCCTCTCTGTAATGTGGGTGAGATGTGTCTGGTCCTCTCTGTAATGTGGGTGAGATGTGTCTGGTCCTCTCTGTAATGTGGGTGAGATGTGTCTGGTCCTCTCTGTAATGTGGGTGAGATGTGTCTGGTCCTCTCTGTAATGTGGGTGGTTCAGATGTGTCCGGTCCTCTCTGTAATGTGGGTGGTTCAGCAGTGTCTGGTCCTCTCTGTAATGTGGGTGAGATGTGTCTGGTCCTCTCTCTAATGTGGGTGGTTTAGATGTGTCTGGTCCTCTCTGTAATGTGGGTGAGATGTGTCCGGTCCTCTCTCTAATGTGGGTGGTTCAGATGTGTCTGGTCCTCTCTAATGTGGGTGGTTTAGATGTGTCTGGTCTCTCTATAATGTGGGTGAGATGTGTCCGGTCCTCTCTCTAATGTGGGTGGTTCAGATGTGTCTGGTCCTCTCTAATGTGGGTGGTTCAGCAGTGTCTGGTCCTCTCTGTAATGTGGGTGAGAGGTGTCTGGTCCTCTCTGTAATGTGGGTGGTTCAGATGTGTCCGGTCCTCTCTGTAATGTGGGTGGTTCAGATGTGTCTGGTCCTCTCTCTAATGCGGGTGGTTCAGCAGTGTCTGGTCCTCTCTGTAATGTGGGTGAGATGTGTCTGGTCCTCTCTGTAATGTGGGTGAGATGTGTCTGGTCCTCTCTATAATGTGGGTGAGATGTGTCTGGTCCTCTCTGTAATGTGGGTGAGATGTGTCTGGTCCTCTCTGTAATGTGGGTGAGATGTGTCTGGTCCTCTCTCTAATGTGGGTGGTTTAGATGTGTCTGGTCCTCTCTATAATGTGGGTGAGATGTGTCTGGTCCTCTCTGTAATGTGGGTGGTTCAGGTGTGTCTGGTCCTCTCTAAATGTGGGTGGTTCAGCAGTGTCTGGTCCTCTCTGTAATGTGGGTGAGATGTGTCTGGTCCTCTCTGTAATGTGGGTGGGATGTGTCTGGTCCTCTCTGTAATGTGGGTGAGATGTGTCTGGTCCTCTCTGTAATGTGGGTGGTTCAGATGTGTCTGGTCCTCTCTGTAATGTGGGTGAGATGTGTCCGGTCCTCTCTGTAATGTGGGTGAGATGTGTCTGGTCCTCTCTGTAATGTGAGTGAGATGTGTCTGGTCCTCTCTGTAATGTGGGTGGTTCAGATGTGTCTGGTCCTCTCTGTAATGTGGGTGAGATGTGTCTGGTCCTCTCTGTAATGTGGGTGAGATGTGTCTGGTCCTCTCTGTAATGTGGGTGAGATGTGTCTGGTCCTCTCTGTAATGTGGGTGAGATGTGTCTGGTCCTCTCTGTAATGTGGGTGAGATGTGTCTGGTCCTCTCTGTAATGTGGGTGGTTCAGATGTGTCTGGTCCTCTCTGTAATGTGGGTGGTTCAGATGTGTCTGGTCCTCTCTGTAATGTGTGTGAGATGTGTCTGGTCCTCTCTGTAATGTGGGTGAGATGTGTCTGGTCCTCTCTGTAATGTGGGTGAGATGTGTCTGGTCCTCTCTGTAATGTGGGTGAGATGTGTCTGGTCCTCTCTGTAATGTGGGTGAGATGTGTCCGGGCCTCTCTGTAATGTGGTTCAGATGTGTCCAGTCCTCTCTGTAATGTGGGTGAGATGTGTCCGGTCCTCTCTGTAATGTGGGTGGTTCAGATGTGTCCAGTCCTCTCTGTAATGTGGGTGAGATGTGTCCAGTCCTCTCTGTAATGTGGGTGAGATGTGTCCGGTCCTCTCTGTAATGTGGGTGAGATGTGTCCAGTCCTCTCTGTAATGTGGGTGAGATGTGTCCGGTCCTCTCTGTAATGTGGGTGGTTCAGATGTGTCCAGTCCTCTCTGTAATGTGGGTGAGATGTGTCCAGTCCTCTCTGTAATGTGGGTGAGATGTGTCCGGTCCTCTCTGTAATGTGGGTGAGATGTGTCTGGTCCTCTCTGTAATGTGGGTGAGATGTGTCTGGTCCTCTCTCTAATGTGGGTGGTTTAGATGTGTCTGGTCCTCTCTATAATGTGGGTGAGATGTGTCTGGTCCTCTCTCTAATGTGGGTGGTTCAGGTGTGTCTGGTCCTCTCTAATGTGGGTGGTTCAGCAGTGTCTGGTCCTCTCTGTAATGTGGGTGAGATGTGTCTGGTCCTCTCTGTAATGTGGGTGGGATGTGTCTGGTCCTCTCTGTAATGTGGGTGAGATGTGTCTGGTCCTCTCTGTAATGTGGGTGGTTCAGATGTGTCTGGTCCTCTCTGTAATGTGGGTGAGATGTGTCCGGTCCTCTCTGTAATGTGGGTGAGATGTGTCTGGTCCTCTCTGTAATGTGAGTGAGATGTGTCTGGTCCTCTCTGTAATGTGGGTGGTTCAGATGTGTCTGGTCCTCTCTGTAATGTGGGTGAGATGTGTCTGGTCCTCTCTGTAATGTGGGTGAGATGTGTCTGGTCCTCTCTGTAATGTGGGTGAGATGTGTCTGGTCCTCTCTGTAATGTGGGTGAGATGTGTCTGGTCCTCTCTGTAATGTGGGTGAGATGTGTCTGGTCCTCTCTGTAATGTGGGTGGTTCAGATGTGTCTGGTCCTCTCTGTAATGTGGGTGGTTCAGATGTGTCTGGTCCTCTCTGTAATGTGTGTGAGATGTGTCTGGTCCTCTCTGTAATGTGGGTGAGATGTGTCTGGTCCTCTCTGTAATGTGAGTGAGATGTGTCTGGTCCTCTCTGTAATGTGGGTGGTTCAGATGTGTCTGGTCCTCTCTGTAATGTGGGTGAGATGTGTCTGGTCCTCTCTGTAATGTGGGTGAGATGTGTCTGGTCCTCTCTGTAATGTGGGTGAGATGTGTCTGGTCCTCTCTGTAATGTGGGTGAGATGTGTCTGGTCCTCTCTGTAATGTGGGTGGTTCAGATGTGTCTGGTCCTCTCTGTAATGTGGGTGGTTCAGATGTGTCTGGTCCTCTCTGTAATGTGTGTGAGATGTGTCTGGTCCTCTCTGTAATGTGGGTGAGATGTGTCTGGTCCTCTCTGTAATGTGGGTGAGATGTGTCTGGTCCTCTCTGTAATGTGGGTGAGATGTGTCTGGTCCTCTCTGTAATGTGGGTGAGATGTGTCCGGGCCTCTCTGTAATGTGGTTCAGATGTGTCCAGTCCTCTCTGTAATGTGGGTGAGATGTGTCCGGTCCTCTCTGTAATGTGGGTGGTTCAGATGTGTCCAGTCCTCTCTGTAATGTGGGTGAGATGTGTCCAGTCCTCTCTGTAATGTGGGTGAGATGTGTCCGGTCCTCTCTGTAATGTGGGTGAGATGTGTCTGGTCCTCTCTGTAATGTGGGTGAGATGTGTCCGGGCCTCTCTGTAATGTGGTTCAGATGTGTCCAGTCCTCTCTGTAATGTGGGTGGTTCAGATGTGTCCAGTCCTCTCTGTAATGTGGGTGAGATGTGTCCAGTCCTCTCTGTAATGTGGGTGAGATGTGTCCGGTCCTCTCTGTAATGTGGGTGAGATGTGTCTGGTCCTCTCTGTAATGTGGGTGAGATGTGTCTGGTCCTCTCTCTAATGTGGGTGGTTTAGATGTGTCTGGTCCTCTCTATAATGTGGGTGAGATGTGTCTGGTCCTCTCTCTAATGTGGGTGGTTCAGGTGTGTCTGGTCCTCTCTAATGTGGGTGGTTCAGCAGTGTCTGGTCCTCTCTGTAATGTGGGTGAGATGTGTCTGGTCCTCTCTGTAATGTGGGTGGGATGTGTCTGGTCCTCTCTGTAATGTGGGTGAGATGTGTCTGGTCCTCTCTGTAATGTGGGTGGTTCAGATGTGTCTGGTCCTCTCTGTAATGTGGGTGAGATGTGTCCGGTCCTCTCTGTAATGTGGGTGAGATGTGTCTGGTCCTCTCTGTAATGTGAGTGAGATGTGTCTGGTCCTCTCTGTAATGTGGGTGGTTCAGATGTGTCTGGTCCTCTCTGTAATGTGGGTGAGATGTGTCTGGTCCTCTCTGTAATGTGGGTGAGATGTGTCTGGTCCTCTCTGTAATGTGGGTGAGATGTGTCTGGTCCTCTCTGTAATGTGGGTGAGATGTGTCTGGTCCTCTCTGTAATGTGGGTGAGATGTGTCTGGTCCTCTCTGTAATGTGGGTGGTTCAGATGTGTCTGGTCCTCTCTGTAATGTGGGTGGTTCAGATGTGTCTGGTCCTCTCTGTAATGTGTGTGAGATGTGTCTGGTCCTCTCTGTAATGTGGGTGGTTCAGATGTGTCTGGTCCTCTCTGTAATGTGGGTGGTTCAGATGTGTCTGGTCCTCTCTGTAATGTGTGTGAGATGTGTCTGGTCCTCTCTGTAATGTGGGTGAGATGTGTCTGGTCCTCTCTGTAATGTGAGTGAGATGTGTCTGGTCCTCTCTGTAATGTGGGTGGTTCAGATGTGTCTGGTCCTCTCTGTAATGTGGGTGAGATGTGTCTGGTCCTCTCTGTAATGTGGGTGAGATGTGTCTGGTCCTCTCTGTAATGTGGGTGAGATGTGTCTGGTCCTCTCTGTAATGTGGGTGAGATGTGTCTGGTCCTCTCTGTAATGTGGGTGAGATGTGTCTGGTCCTCTCTGTAATGTGGGTGGTTCAGATGTGTCTGGTCCTCTCTGTAATGTGGGTGGTTCAGATGTGTCTGGTCCTCTCTGTAATGTGTGTGAGATGTGTCTGGTCCTCTCTGTAATGTGGGTGAGATGTGTCTGGTCCTCTCTGTAATGTGGGTGAGATGTGTCTGGTCCTCTCTGTAATGTGGGTGAGATGTGTCTGGTCCTCTCTGTAATGTGGGTGAGATGTGTCCGGGCCTCTCTGTAATGTGGTTCAGATGTGTCCAGTCCTCTCTGTAATGTGGGTGAGATGTGTCCGGTCCTCTCTGTAATGTGGGTGGTTCAGATGTGTCCAGTCCTCTCTGTAATGTGGGTGAGATGTGTCCAGTCCTCTCTGTAATGTGGGTGAGATGTGTCCGGTCCTCTCTGTAATGTGGGTGAGATGTGTCCAGTCCTCTCTGTAATGTGGGTGAGATGTGTCCGGTCCTCTCTGTAATGTGGGTGGTTCAGATGTGTCCAGTCCTCTCTGTAATGTGGGTGAGATGTGTCCAGTCCTCTCTGTAATGTGGGTGAGATGTGTCCGGTCCTCTCTGTAATGTGGGTGAGATGTGTCTGGTCCTCTCTGTAATGTGGGTGAGATGTGTCTGGTCCTCTCTCTAATGTGGGTGGTTTAGATGTGTCTGGTCCTCTCTATAATGTGGGTGAGATGTGTCTGGTCCTCTCTCTAATGTGGGTGGTTCAGGTGTGTCTGGTCCTCTCTAATGTGGGTGGTTCAGCAGTGTCTGGTCCTCTCTGTAATGTGGGTGAGATGTGTCTGGTCCTCTCTGTAATGTGGGTGGGATGTGTCTGGTCCTCTCTGTAATGTGGGTGAGATGTGTCTGGTCCTCTCTGTAATGTGGGTGGTTCAGATGTGTCTGGTCCTCTCTGTAATGTGGGTGAGATGTGTCCGGTCCTCTCTGTAATGTGGGTGAGATGTGTCTGGTCCTCTCTGTAATGTGAGTGAGATGTGTCTGGTCCTCTCTGTAATGTGGGTGGTTCAGATGTGTCTGGTCCTCTCTGTAATGTGGGTGAGATGTGTCTGGTCCTCTCTGTAATGTGGGTGAGATGTGTCTGGTCCTCTCTGTAATGTGGGTGAGATGTGTCTGGTCCTCTCTGTAATGTGGGTGAGATGTGTCTGGTCCTCTCTGTAATGTGGGTGAGATGTGTCTGGTCCTCTCTGTAATGTGGGTGGTTCAGATGTGTCTGGTCCTCTCTGTAATGTGGGTGGTTCAGATGTGTCTGGTCCTCTCTGTAATGTGTGTGAGATGTGTCTGGTCCTCTCTGTAATGTGGGTGAGATGTGTCTGGTCCTCTCTGTAATGTGGGTGAGATGTGTCTGGTCCTCTCTGTAATGTGGGTGAGATGTGTCTGGTCCTCTCTGTAATGTGGGTGAGATGTGTCCGGGCCTCTCTGTAATGTGGTTCAGATGTGTCCAGTCCTCTCTGTAATGTGGGTGAGATGTGTCCGGTCCTCTCTGTAATGTGGGTGGTTCAGATGTGTCCAGTCCTCTCTGTAATGTGGGTGAGATGTGTCCAGTCCTCTCTGTAATGTGGGTGAGATGTGTCCGGTCCTCTCTGTAATGTGGGTGAGATGTGTCCGGTCCTCTCTGTAATGTGGGTGGTTCAGATGTGTCTGGTCCTCTCTGTAATGTGGGTGAGATGTGTCTGGTCCTCTCTGTAATGTGGGTGAGATGTGTCCAGTCCTCTCTGTAATGTGGGTGAGATGTGTCTGGTCCTCTCTGTAATGTGAGTGAGATGTGTCTGGTCCTCTCTGTAATGTGGGTGGTTCAGATGTGTCTGGTCCTCTCTGTAATGTGGGTGAGATGTGTCTGGTCCTCTCTGTAATGTGGGTGAGATGTGTCTGGTCCTCTCTGTAATGTGGGTGAGATGTGTCTGGTCCTCTCTGTAATGTGGGTGAGATGTGTCTGGTCCTCTCTGTAATGTGGGTGAGATGTGTCTGGTCCTCTCTGTAATGTGGGTGGTTCAGATGTGTCTGGTCCTCTCTGTAATGTGGGTGGTTCAGATGTGTCTGGTCCTCTCTGTAATGTGGGTGGTTCAGATGTGTCTGGTCCTCTCTGTAATGTGGGTGAGATGTGTCTGGTCCTCTCTGTAATGTGGGTGAGATGTGTCTGGTCCTCTCTGTAATGTGGGTGAGATGTGTCTGGTCCTCTCTGTAATGTGGGTGAGATGTGTCCGGGCCTCTCTGTAATGTGGTTCAGATGTGTCCAGTCCTCTCTGTAATGTGGGTGAGATGTGTCCGGTCCTCTCTGTAATGTGGGTGGTTCAGATGTGTCCAGTCCTCTCTGTAATGTGGGTGAGATGTGTCCAGTCCTCTCTGTAATGTGGGTGAGATGTGTCCGGTCCTCTCTGTAATGTGGGTGAGATGTGTCCGGTCCTCTCTGTAATGTGGGTGAGATGTGTCAGGTCCTCTCTGTAATGTGGGTGAGATATGTCTGGTCCTCTCTGTAATGTGGGTGAGATGTGTCTGGTCCTCTCTGTAATGTGGGTGAGATGTGTCTGGTCCTCTCTGTAATGTGGGTGAGATGTGTCTGGTCCTCTCTGTAATGTGGGTGAGATGTGTCTGGTCCTCTCTGTAATGTGGGTGAGATGTGTCTGGTCCTCTCTGTAATGTGGGTGAGATGTGTCTGGTCCTCTCTGTAATGTGGGTGAGATGTGTCTGGTCCTCTCTGTAATGTGGGTGAGATGTGTCTGGTCCTCTCTGTAATGTGGGTGGTTCAGATGTGTCTGGTCCTCTCTGTAATGTGGGTGGTTCAGATGTGTCTGGTCCTCTCTGTAATGTGGGTGGTTCAGATGTGTCTGGTCCTCTCTGTAATGTGGGTGAGATGTGTCTGGTCCTCTCTGTAATGTGGGTGAGATGTGTCTGGTCCTCTCTGTAATGTGGGTGAGATGTGTCTGGTCCTCTCTGTAATGTGGGTGAGATGTGTCCGGGCCTCTCTGTAATGTGGTTCAGATGTGTCCAGTCCTCTCTGTAATGTGGGTGAGATGTGTCCGGTCCTCTCTGTAATGTGGGTGGTTCAGATGTGTCCAGTCCTCTCTGTAATGTGGGTGAGATGTGTCCAGTCCTCTCTGTAATGTGGGTGAGATGTGTCCGGTCCTCTCTGTAATGTGGGTGAGATGTGTCCGGTCCTCTCTGTAATGTGGGTGAGATGTGTCAGGTCCTCTCTGTAATGTGGGTGAGATATGTCTGGTCCTCTCTGTAATGTGGGTGAGATGTGTCTGGTCCTCTCTGTAATGTGGGTGAGATGTGTCTGGTCCTCTCTGTAATGTGGGTGAGATGTGTCCGGTCCTCTCTGTAATGTGGGTGAGATGTGTCCGGTCCTCTCTGTAATGTGGGTGAGATGTGTCTGGTCCTCTCTGTAACGTGGGTGAGATGTGTCTGGTCCTCTCTGTAATGTGGGTGGTTCAGATGTGTCTGGTCCTCTCTGTAATGTGGGTGAGATGTGTCTGGTCGTCTCTGTAATGTGGGTGAGATGTGTCTGGTCCTCTCTGTAATGTGGGTGAGATGTGTCTGGTCCTCTCTGTAATGTGGGTGAGATGTGTCTGGTCCTCTCTGTAATGTGGGTGAGATGTGTCTGGTCCTCTCTGTAATGTGGGTGGTTCAGATGTGTCTGGTCCTCTCTGTAATGTGGGTGGTTCAGATGTGTCTGGTCCTCTCTGTAATGTGTGTGAGATGTGTCTGGTCCTCTCTGTAATGTGGGTGAGATGTGTCTGGTCCTCTCTGTAATGTGGGTGAGATGTGTCTGGTCCTCTCTGTAATGTGGGTGAGATGTGTCTGGTCCTCTCTGTAATGTGGGTGAGATGTGTCCGGGCCTCTCTGTAATGTGGTTCAGATGTGTCCAGTCCTCTCTGTAATGTGGGTGAGATGTGTCCGGTCCTCTCTGTAATGTGGGTGGTTCAGATGTGTCCAGTCCTCTCTGTAATGTGGGTGAGATGTGTCCAGTCCTCTCTGTAATGTGGGTGAGATGTGTCCGGTCCTCTCTGTAATGTGGGTGAGATGTGTCCGGTCCTCTCTGTAATGTGGGTGAGATGTGTCTGGTCCTCTCTGTAATGTGGGTGAGATATGTCTGGTCCTCTCTGTAATGTGGGTGAGATGTGTCTGGTCCTCTCTGTAATGTGGGTGAGATGTGTCTGGTCCTCTCTGTAATGTGGGTGAGATGTGTCCGGTCCTCTCTGTAATGTGGGTGAGATGTGTCCGGTCCTCTCTGTAATGTGGGTGAGATGTGTCTGGTCCTCTCTGTAATGTGGGTGAGATATGTCCGGTCCTCTCTGTAATGTGGGTGAGATGTGTCCGGTCCTCTCTGTAATGTGGGTGAGATGTGTCTGGTCCTCTCTGTAATGTGGGTGAGATGTGTCTGGTCCTCTCTGTAATGTGGGTGAGATGTGTCTGGTCCTCTCTGTAATGTGGGTGAGATGTGTCCGGTCCTCTCTGTAACGTGGGTGAGATGTGTCCGGTCCTCTCTGTAACGTGGGTGAGATGTGTCTGGTCCTCTCTATAATGTGGGTGAGATGTGTCTGGTCCTCTCTGTAATGTGGGTGAGATGTGTCTGGTCCTCTCTGTAATGTGGGTGAGATGTGTCTGGTCCTCTCTCTAATGTGGGTGGTTTAGATGTGTCTGGTCCTCTCTCTAATGTGGGTGGTTTTGATGTGTCTGGTCCTCTCTATAATGTGGGTGAGATGTGTCTGGTCCTCTCTCTAATGTGGGTGGTTCAGGTGTGTCTGGTCCTCTCTAATGTGGGTGGTTCAGCAGTGTCTGGTCCTCTCTGTAATGTGGGTGAGATGTGTCTGGTCCTCTCTGTAATGTGGGTGGGATGTGTCTGGTCCTCTCTGTAATGTGGGTGAGATGTGTCTGGTCCTCTCTGTAATGTGGGTGGTTCAGATGTGTCTGGTCCTCTCTGTAATGTGGGTGGTTCAGATGTGTCTGGTCCTCTCTGTAATGTGGGTGAGATGTGTCCGGTCCTCTCTGTAATGTGGGTGAGATGTGTCTGGTCCTCTCTGTAATGTGGGTGAGATGTGTCTGGTCCTCTCTGTAATGTGGGTGGTTCAGATGTGTCTGGTCCTCTCTGTAATGTGGGTGAGATGTGTCTGGTCCTCTCTGTAATGTGGGTGAGATGTGTCTGGTCCTCTCTGTAATGTGGGTGAGATGTGTCTGGTCCTCTCTGTAATGTGGGTGAGATGTGTCTGGTCCTCTCTGTAATGTGGGTGAGATGTGTCTGGTCCTCTCTGTAATGTGGGTGGTTCAGATGTGTCTGGTCCTCTCTGTAATGTGGGTGGTTCAGATGTGTCTGGTCCTCTCTGTAATGTGTGTGAGATGTGTCTGGTCCTCTCTGTAATGTGGGTGAGATGTGTCTGGTCCTCTCTGTAATGTGGGTGAGATGTGTCTGGTCCTCTCTGTAATGTGGGTGAGATGTGTCTGGTCCTCTCTGTAATGTGGGTGAGATGTGTCCGGGCCTCTCTGTAATGTGGTTCAGATGTGTCCAGTCCTCTCTGTAATGTGGGTGGTTCAGATGTGTCCAGTCCTCTCTGTAATGTGGGTGAGATGTGTCCAGTCCTCTCTGTAATGTGGGTGAGATGTGTCCGGTCCTCTCTGTAATGTGGGTGAGATGTGTCCGGTCCTCTCTGTAATGTGGGTGAGATGTGTCTGGTCCTCTCTGTAATGTGGGTGAGATATGTCTGGTCCTCTCTGTAATGTGGGTGAGATGTGTCTGGTCCTCTCTGTAATGTGGGTGAGATGTGTCTGGTCCTCTCTGTAATGTGGGTGAGATGTGTCCAGTCCTCTCTGTAACGTGGGTGAGATGTGTCTGGTCCTCTCTGTAATGTGGGTGAGATGTGTCTGGTCCTCTCTGTAATGTGGGTGAGATGTGTCTGGTCCTCTCTGTAATGTGGGTGAGATGTGTCCGGTCCTCTCTGTAATGTGGGTGAGATGTGTCCGGTCCTCTCTGTAACGTGGGTGAGATGTGTCTGGTCCTCTCTGTAACGTGGGTGAGATGTGTCCGGTCCTCTCTGTAATGTGGGTGAGATGTGTCTGGTCCTCTCTGTAATGTGGGTGAGATGTGTCTGGTCCTCTCTGTAATGTGGGTGAGATGTGTCTGGTCTTCTGTAATGTGGGTGAGATGTGTCTGGTCCTCTCTGTAATGTGGGTGGTTCAGATGTGTCCGGTCTTCTGTAACGTGGGTGAGATGTGTCCGGTCCTCTCTGTAATGTGGGTGAGATGTGTCTGGTCCTCTCTGTAACGTGGGTGAGATGTGTCCGGTCCTCTCTGTAATGTGGGTGAGATGTGTCTGGTCCTCTCTGTAATGTGGGTGAGGTGTGTCTGGTCCTCTCTGTAATGTGGGTGAGATGTGTCTGGTCCTCTCTGTAATGTGGGTGAGATGTGTCTGGTCCTCTCTGTAATGTGGGTGAGATGTGTCTGGTCCTCTCTGTAATGTGGGTGAGATGTGTCTGGTCCTCTCTGTAATGTGGGTGGTTCAGATGTGTCTGGTCCTCTCTGTAATGTGGGTGAGATGTGTCCGGTCCTCTCTGTAATGTGGGTGAGATGTGTCTGGTCCTCTCTCTAATGTGGGTGGTTTAGATGTGTCTGGTCTCTCTATAATGTGGGTGAGATGTGTCCGGTCCTCTCTATAATGTGGGTGAGATGTGTTTGGTCCTCTCTCTAATGTGGGTGGTTCAGGTGTGTCTGGTCCTCTCTAATGTGGGTGGTTCAGCAGTGTCTGGTCCTCTCTGTAATGTGGGTGAGATGTGTCCGGTCCTCTCTGTAATGTGGGTGGTTCAGATGTGTCCAGTCCTCTCTGTAATGTGGGTGAGATGTGTCCAGTCCTCTCTGTAATGTGGGTGAGATGTGTCCGGTCCTCTCTGTAATGTGGGTGAGATGTGTCCGGTCCTCTCTGTAATGTGGGTGAGATGTGTCTGGTCCTCTCTGTAATGTGGGTGAGATATGTCTGGTCCTCTCTGTAATGTGGGTGAGATGTGTCTGGTCCTCTCTGTAATGTGGGTGAGATGTGTCTGGTCCTCTCTGTAATGTGGGTGAGATGTGTCCGGTCCTCTCTGTAATGTGGGTGAGATGTGTCCGGTCCTCTCTGTAATGTGGGTGAGATGTGTCTGGTCCTCTCTGTAATGTGGGTGAGATATGTCCAGTCCTCTCTGTAATGTGGGTGAGATGTGTCCGGTCCTCTCTGTAATGTGGGTGAGATGTGTCTGGTCCTCTCTGTAATGTGGGTGAGATGTGTCTGGTCCTCTCTGTAATGTGGGTGAGATGTGTCTGGTCCTCTCTGTAATGTGGGTGAGATGTGTCCGGTCCTCTCTGTAACGTGGGTGAGATGTGTCCGGTCCTCTCTGTAACGTGGGTGAGATGTGTCTGGTCCTCTCTATAATGTGGGTGAGATGTGTCTGGTCCTCTCTGTAATGTGGGTGAGATGTGTCTGGTCCTCTCTGTAATGTGGGTGAGATGTGTCTGGTCCTCTCTCTAATGTGGGTGGTTTAGATGTGTCTGGTCCTCTCTCTAATGTGGGTGGTTTTGATGTGTCTGGTCCTCTCTATAATGTGGGTGAGATGTGTCTGGTCCTCTCTCTAATGTGGGTGGTTCAGGTGTGTCTGGTCCTCTCTAATGTGGGTGGTTCAGCAGTGTCTGGTCCTCTCTGTAATGTGGGTGAGATGTGTCTGGTCCTCTCTGTAATGTGGGTGGGATGTGTCTGGTCCTCTCTGTAATGTGGGTGAGATGTGTCTGGTCCTCTCTGTAATGTGGGTGGTTCAGATGTGTCTGGTCCTCTCTGTAATGTGGGTGGTTCAGATGTGTCTGGTCCTCTCTGTAATGTGGGTGAGATGTGTCCGGTCCTCTCTGTAATGTGGGTGAGATGTGTCTGGTCCTCTCTGTAATGTGGGTGAGATGTGTCTGGTCCTCTCTGTAATGTGGGTGGTTCAGATGTGTCTGGTCCTCTCTGTAATGTGGGTGAGATGTGTCTGGTCCTCTCTGTAATGTGGGTGAGATGTGTCTGGTCCTCTCTGTAATGTGGGTGAGATGTGTCTGGTCCTCTCTGTAATGTGGGTGAGATGTGTCTGGTCCTCTCTGTAATGTGGGTGAGATGTGTCTGGTCCTCTCTGTAATGTGGGTGGTTCAGATGTGTCTGGTCCTCTCTGTAATGTGGGTGGTTCAGATGTGTCTGGTCCTCTCTGTAATGTGTGTGAGATGTGTCTGGTCCTCTCTGTAATGTGGGTGAGATGTGTCTGGTCCTCTCTGTAATGTGGGTGAGATGTGTCTGGTCCTCTCTGTAATGTGGGTGAGATGTGTCTGGTCCTCTCTGTAATGTGGGTGAGATGTGTCCGGGCCTCTCTGTAATGTGGTTCAGATGTGTCCAGTCCTCTCTGTAATGTGGGTGGTTCAGATGTGTCCAGTCCTCTCTGTAATGTGGGTGAGATGTGTCCAGTCCTCTCTGTAATGTGGGTGAGATGTGTCCGGTCCTCTCTGTAATGTGGGTGAGATGTGTCCGGTCCTCTCTGTAATGTGGGTGAGATGTGTCTGGTCCTCTCTGTAATGTGGGTGAGATATGTCTGGTCCTCTCTGTAATGTGGGTGAGATGTGTCTGGTCCTCTCTGTAATGTGGGTGAGATGTGTCTGGTCCTCTCTGTAATGTGGGTGAGATGTGTCCAGTCCTCTCTGTAACGTGGGTGAGATGTGTCTGGTCCTCTCTGTAATGTGGGTGAGATGTGTCTGGTCCTCTCTGTAATGTGGGTGAGATGTGTCTGGTCCTCTCTGTAATGTGGGTGAGATGTGTCCGGTCCTCTCTGTAATGTGGGTGAGATGTGTCCGGTCCTCTCTGTAACGTGGGTGAGATGTGTCCGGTCCTCTCTGTAACGTGGGTGAGATGTGTCCGGTCCTCTCTGTAATGTGGGTGAGATGTGTCTGGTCCTCTCTGTAACGTGGGTGAGATGTGTCCGGTCCTCTCTGTAACGTGGGTGAGATGTGTCCGGTCCTCTCTGTAACGTGGGTGAGATGTGTCTGGTCCTCTCTGTAATGTGGGTGAGATGTGTCCGGTCCTCTCTGTAACGTGGGTGAGATGTGTCTGGTCCTCTCTGTAACGTGGGTGAGATGTGTCCGGTCCTCTCTGTAATGTGGGTGAGATGTGTCTGGTCCTCTCTGTAATGTGGGTGAGATGTGTCTGGTCCTCTCTGTAATGTGAGTGAGATGTGTCTGGTCTTCTGTAATGTGGGTGAGATGTGTCTGGTCCTCTCTGTAATGTGGGTGAGATGTGTCTGGTCCTCTCTGTAATGTGGGTGAGATGTGTCTGGTCCTCTCTGTAATGTGGGTGAGATGTGTCCGGTCCTCTCTGTAATGTGGGTGAGATGTGTCTGGTCCTCTCTCTAATGTGGGTGGTTTAGATGTGTCTGGTCTCTCTATAATGTGGGTGAGATGTGTCCGGTCCTCTCTATAATGTGGGTGAGATGTGTTTGGTCCTCTCTCTAATGTGGGTGGTTCAGGTGTGTCTGGTCCTCTCTAATGTGGGTGGTTCAGCAGTGTCTGGTCCTCTCTGTAATGTGGGTGGTTCAGATGTGTCTGGTCCTCTCTGTAATGTGGGTGAGATGTGTCCGGTCCTCTCTGTAATGTGGGTGAGATGTGTCTGGTCCTCTCTGTAATGTGGGTGAGATGTGTCTGGTCCTCTCTGTAATGTGGGTGAGATGTGTCTGGTCCTCTCTGTAATGTGGGTGAGATGTGTCTGGTCCTCTCTGTAATGTGGGTGGTTCAGATGTGTCTGGTCCTCTCTGTAATGTGGGTGAGATGTGTCTGGTCCTCTCTGTAATGTGGGTGAGATGTGTCTGGTCCTCTCTGTAATGTGGGTGAGATGTGTCTGGTCCTCTCTGTAATGTGGGTGAGATGTGTCTGGTCCTCTCTGTAATGTGGGTGAGATGTGTCTGGTCCTCTCTGTAATGTGGGTGAGATGTGTCTGGTCCTCTCTGTAATGTGGGTGAGATGCGTCCGGTCCTCTCTATAATGTGGTTCAGATGTGTCCTGTCCTCTCTGTAATGTGGGTGAGATGTGTCCGGTCCTCTCTGTAATGTGGGTGGTTCAGATGTGTCCAGTCCTCTCTGTAATGTGGGTGAGATGTGTCTGGTCCTCTCTGTAATGTGGGTGAGATGTGTCCGGTCCTCTCTGTAATGTGGGTGAGATGTGTCTGGTCCTCTCTGTAATGTGGGTGAGATGTGTCCAGTCCTCTCTGTAACGTGGGTGAGATGTGTCCGGTCCTCTCTGTAATGTGGGTGAGATGTGTCTGGTCCTCTCTGTAATGTGGGTGAGATGTGTCTGGTCCTCTCTGTAATGTGGGTGGTTTTGATGTGTCTGGTCCTCTCTATAATGTGGGTGGTTCAGATGTATCTGGTCCTCTCTGTAATGTGGGTGAGATGTGTCTGGTCCTCTCTAATGTGGGTGAGATGTGTCCGGTCCTCTCTGTAACGTGGGTGAGATGTGTCTGGTCCTCTCTGTAATGTGGGTGAGATGTGTCCGGTCCTCTCTGTAACGTGGGTGAGATGTGTCTGGTCCTCTCTGTAATGTGGGTGAGATGTGTCTGGTCCTCTCTGTAATGTGGGTGAGATGTGTCTGGTCCTCTCTGTAATGTGGGTGAGATGTGTCTGGTCCTCTCTGTAATGTGGGTGAGATGTGTCTGGTCCTCTCTGTAATGTGGGTGGGATGTGTCTGGTCCTCTCTGTAATGTGGGTGAGATGTGTCCGGTCCTCTCTGTAACGTGGGTGAGATGTGTCTGGTCCTCTCTGTAACGTGGGTGAGATGTGTCCGGTCCTCTCTGTAATGTGGGTGAGATGTGTCTGGTCCTCTCTGTAATGTGGGTGAGATGTGTCCGGTCCTCTCTGTAACGTGGGTGAGATGTGTCCGGTCCTCTCTGTAATGTGGGTGAGATGTGTCTGGTCCTCTCTGTAATGTGGGTGAGATGTGTCCGGTCCTCTCTGTAACGTGGGTGAGATGTGTCCGGTCCTCTCTGTAACGTGGGTGAGATGTGTCTGGTCCTCTCTGTAACGTGGGTGAGATGTGTCCGGTCCTCTCTGTAACGTGGGTGAGATGTGTCTGGTCCTCTCTGTAACGTGGGTGAGATGTGTCCGGTCCTCTCTGTAATGTGGGTGAGATGTGTCTGGTCCTCTCTGTAATGTGGGTGAGATGTGTCCGGTCCTCTCTGTAACGTGGGTGAGATGTGTCCGGTCCTCTCTGTAATGTGGGTGAGATGTGTCTGGTCCTCTCTGTAATGTGGGTGAGATGTGTCCGGTCCTCTCTGTAACGTGGGTGAGATGTGTCTGGTCCTCTCTGTAACGTGGGTGAGATGTGTCCGGTCCTCTCTGTAATGTGGGTGAGATGTGTCTGGTCCTCTCTGTAATGTGGGTGAGATGTGTCTGGTCCTCTCTGTAATGTGGGTGAGATGTGTCTGGTCTTCTGTAATGTGGGTGAGATGTGTCTGGTCCTCTCTGTAATGTGGGTGGTTCAGATGTGTCCGGTCCTCTCTGTAACGTGGGTGAGATGTGTCCGGTCCTCTCTGTAATGTGGGTGAGATGTGTCTGGTCCTCTCTGTAACGTGGGTGAGATGTGTCCGGTCCTCTCTGTAATGTGGGTGAGATGTGTCTGGTCCTCTCTGTAATGTGGGTGAGGTGTGTCTGGTCCTCTCTGTAATGTGGGTGAGATGTGTCTGGTCCTCTCTGTAATGTGGGTGAGATGTGTCTGGTCCTCTCTGTAATGTGGGTGAGATGTGTCTGGTCCTCTCTGTAATGTGGGTGAGATGTGTCTGGTCCTCTCTGTAATGTGGGTGGTTCAGATGTGTCTGGTCCTCTCTGTAATGTGGGTGAGATGTGTCCGGTCCTCTCTGTAATGTGGGTGAGATGTGTCTGGTCCTCTCTCTAATGTGGGTGGTTTAGATGTGTCTGGTCTCTCTATAATGTGGGTGAGATGTGTCCGGTCCTCTCTATAATGTGGGTGAGATGTGTTTGGTCCTCTCTCTAATGTGGGTGGTTCAGGTGTGTCTGGTCCTCTCTAATGTGGGTGGTTCAGCAGTGTCTGGTCCTCTCTGTAATGTGGGTGGTTCAGATGTGTCTGGTCCTCTCTGTAATGTGGGTGAGATGTGTCCGGTCCTCTCTGTAATGTGGGTGAGATGTGTCTGGTCCTCTCTGTAATGTGGGTGAGATGTGTCTGGTCCTCTCTGTAATGTGGGTGAGATGTGTCTGGTCCTCTCTCTAATGTGGGTGGTTTAGATGTGTCTGGTCCTCTCTCTAATGTGGGTGGTTTTGATGTGTCTGGTCCTCTCTATAATGTGGGTGAGATGTGTCTGGTCCTCTCTCTAATGTGGGTGGTTCAGGTGTGTCTGGTCCTCTCTAATGTGGGTGGTTCAGCAGTGTCTGGTCCTCTCTGTAATGTGGGTGAGATGTGTCTGGTCCTCTCTGTAATGTGGGTGGGATGTGTCTGGTCCTCTCTGTAATGTGGGTGAGATGTGTCTGGTCCTCTCTGTAATGTGGGTGGTTCAGATGTGTCTGGTCCTCTCTGTAATGTGGGTGGTTCAGATGTGTCTGGTCCTCTCTGTAATGTGGGTGAGATGTGTCCGGTCCTCTCTGTAATGTGGGTGAGATGTGTCTGGTCCTCTCTGTAATGTGGGTGAGATGTGTCTGGTCCTCTCTGTAATGTGGGTGGTTCAGATGTGTCTGGTCCTCTCTGTAATGTGGGTGAGATGTGTCTGGTCCTCTCTGTAATGTGGGTGAGATGTGTCTGGTCCTCTCTGTAATGTGGGTGAGATGTGTCTGGTCCTCTCTGTAATGTGGGTGAGATGTGTCTGGTCCTCTCTGTAATGTGGGTGAGATGTGTCTGGTCCTCTCTGTAATGTGGGTGGTTCAGATGTGTCTGGTCCTCTCTGTAATGTGGGTGGTTCAGATGTGTCTGGTCCTCTCTGTAATGTGTGTGAGATGTGTCTGGTCCTCTCTGTAATGTGGGTGAGATGTGTCTGGTCCTCTCTGTAATGTGGGTGAGATGTGTCTGGTCCTCTCTGTAATGTGGGTGAGATGTGTCTGGTCCTCTCTGTAATGTGGGTGAGATGTGTCCGGGCCTCTCTGTAATGTGGTTCAGATGTGTCCAGTCCTCTCTGTAATGTGGGTGGTTCAGATGTGTCCAGTCCTCTCTGTAATGTGGGTGAGATGTGTCCAGTCCTCTCTGTAATGTGGGTGAGATGTGTCCGGTCCTCTCTGTAATGTGGGTGAGATGTGTCCGGTCCTCTCTGTAATGTGGGTGAGATGTGTCTGGTCCTCTCTGTAATGTGGGTGAGATATGTCTGGTCCTCTCTGTAATGTGGGTGAGATGTGTCTGGTCCTCTCTGTAATGTGGGTGAGATGTGTCTGGTCCTCTCTGTAATGTGGGTGAGATGTGTCCAGTCCTCTCTGTAACGTGGGTGAGATGTGTCTGGTCCTCTCTGTAATGTGGGTGAGATGTGTCTGGTCCTCTCTGTAATGTGGGTGAGATGTGTCTGGTCCTCTCTGTAATGTGGGTGAGATGTGTCCGGTCCTCTCTGTAATGTGGGTGAGATGTGTCCGGTCCTCTCTGTAACGTGGGTGAGATGTGTCCGGTCCTCTCTGTAACGTGGGTGAGATGTGTCCGGTCCTCTCTGTAATGTGGGTGAGATGTGTCTGGTCCTCTCTGTAACGTGGGTGAGATGTGTCCGGTCCTCTCTGTAATGTGGGTGAGATGTGTCCGGTCCTCTGTAACGTGGGTGAGATGTGTCTGGTCCTCTCTGTAACGTGGGTGAGATGTGTCCGGTCCTCTCTGTAATGTGGGTGAGATGTGTCTGGTCCTCTCTGTAATGTGGGTGAGATGTGTCTGGTCCTCTCTGTAATGTGGGTGAGATGTGTCCGGTCCTCTCTGTAATGTGGGTGAGATGTGTCCGGTCCTCTCTGTAACGTGGGTGAGATGTGTCCGGTCCTCTCTGTAACGTGGGTGAGATGTGTCCGGTCCTCTCTGTAATGTGGGTGAGATGTGTCTGGTCCTCTCTGTAACGTGGGTGAGATGTGTCCGGTCCTCTCTGTAACGTGGGTGAGATGTGTCCGGTCCTCTCTGTAACGTGGGTGAGATGTGTCTGGTCCTCTCTGTAATGTGGGTGAGATGTGTCCGGTCCTCTCTGTAACGTGGGTGAGATGTGTCTGGTCCTCTCTGTAACGTGGGTGAGATGTGTCCGGTCCTCTCTGTAATGTGGGTGAGATGTGTCTGGTCCTCTCTGTAATGTGGGTGAGATGTGTCTGGTCCTCTCTGTAATGTGGGTGAGATGTGTCTGGTCTTCTGTAATGTGGGTGAGATGTGTCTGGTCCTCTCTGTAATGTGGGTGAGATGTGTCTGGTCCTCTCTGTAATGTGGGTGAGATGTGTCCAGTCCTCTCTGTAACGTGGGTGAGATGTGTCTGGTCCTCTCTGTAATGTGGGTGAGATGTGTCTGGTCCTCTCTGTAATGTGGGTGAGATGTGTCTGGTCCTCTCTGTAATGTGGGTGAGATGTGTCCGGTCCTCTCTGTAATGTGGGTGAGATGTGTCCGGTCCTCTCTGTAACGTGGGTGAGATGTGTCCGGTCCTCTCTGTAACGTGGGTGAGATGTGTCCGGTCCTCTCTGTAATGTGGGTGAGATGTGTCTGGTCCTCTCTGTAACGTGGGTGAGATGTGTCCGGTCCTCTCTGTAATGTGGGTGAGATGTGTCCGGTCCTCTGTAACGTGGGTGAGATGTGTCTGGTCCTCTCTGTAACGTGGGTGAGATGTGTCCGGTCCTCTCTGTAATGTGGGTGAGATGTGTCTGGTCCTCTCTGTAATGTGGGTGAGATGTGTCTGGTCCTCTCTGTAATGTGGGTGAGATGTGTCCGGTCCTCTCTGTAATGTGGGTGAGATGTGTCCGGTCCTCTCTGTAACGTGGGTGAGATGTGTCCGGTCCTCTCTGTAACGTGGGTGAGATGTGTCCGGTCCTCTCTGTAATGTGGGTGAGATGTGTCTGGTCCTCTCTGTAACGTGGGTGAGATGTGTCCGGTCCTCTCTGTAACGTGGGTGAGATGTGTCCGGTCCTCTCTGTAACGTGGGTGAGATGTGTCTGGTCCTCTCTGTAATGTGGGTGAGATGTGTCCGGTCCTCTCTGTAACGTGGGTGAGATGTGTCTGGTCCTCTCTGTAACGTGGGTGAGATGTGTCCGGTCCTCTCTGTAATGTGGGTGAGATGTGTCTGGTCCTCTCTGTAATGTGGGTGAGATGTGTCTGGTCCTCTCTGTAATGTGGGTGAGATGTGTCTGGTCTTCTGTAATGTGGGTGAGATGTGTCTGGTCCTCTCTGTAATGTGGGTGGTTCAGATGTGTCCGGTCCTCTCTGTAACGTGGGTGAGATGTGTCCGGTCCTCTCTGTAATGTGGGTGAGATGTGTCTGGTCCTCTCTGTAACGTGGGTGAGATGTGTCCGGTCCTCTCTGTAATGTGGGTGAGATGTGTCTGGTCCTCTCTGTAATGTGGGTGAGGTGTGTCTGGTCCTCTCTGTAATGTGGGTGAGATGTGTCTGGTCCTCTCTGTAATGTGGGTGAGATGTGTCTGGTCCTCTCTGTAATGTGGGTGAGATGTGTCTGGTCCTCTCTGTAATGTGGGTGAGATGTGTCTGGTCCTCTCTGTAATGTGGGTGGTTCAGATGTGTCTGGTCCTCTCTGTAATGTGGGTGAGATGTGTCCGGTCCTCTCTGTAATGTGGGTGAGATGTGTCTGGTCCTCTCTCTAATGTGGGTGGTTTAGATGTGTCTGGTCTCTCTATAATGTGGGTGAGATGTGTCCGGTCCTCTCTATAATGTGGGTGAGATGTGTTTGGTCCTCTCTCTAATGTGGGTGGTTCAGGTGTGTCTGGTCCTCTCTAATGTGGGTGGTTCAGCAGTGTCTGGTCCTCTCTGTAATGTGGGTGGTTCAGATGTGTCTGGTCCTCTCTGTAATGTGGGTGAGATGTGTCCGGTCCTCTCTGTAATGTGGGTGAGATGTGTCTGGTCCTCTCTGTAATGTGGGTGAGATGTGTCTGGTCCTCTCTGTAATGTGGGTGAGATGTGTCTGGTCCTCTCTGTAATGTGGGTGAGATGTGTCTGGTCCTCTCTGTAATGTGGGTGGTTCAGATGTGTCTGGTCCTCTCTGTAATGTGGGTGAGATGTGTCTGGTCCTCTCTGTAATGTGGGTGAGATGTGTCTGGTCCTCTCTGTAATGTGGGTGAGATGTGTCTGGTCCTCTCTGTAATGTGGGTGAGATGTGTCTGGTCCTCTCTGTAATGTGGGTGAGATGTGTCTGGTCCTCTCTGTAATGTGGGTGAGATGTGTCTGGTCCTCTCTGTAATGTGGGTGAGATGCGTCCGGTCCTCTCTATAATGTGGTTCAGATGTGTCCAGTCCTCTCTGTAATGTGGGTGAGATGTGTCCGGTCCTCTCTGTAATGTGGGTGGTTCAGATGTGTCCAGTCCTCTCTGTAATGTGGGTGAGATGTGTCTGGTCCTCTCTGTAATGTGGGTGAGATGTGTCCGGTCCTCTCTGTAATGTGGGTGAGATGTGTCTGGTCCTCTCTGTAATGTGGGTGAGATGTGTCCAGTCCTCTCTGTAACGTGGGTGAGATGTGTCCGGTCCTCTCTGTAATGTGGGTGAGATGTGTCTGGTCCTCTCTGTAATGTGGGTGAGATGTGTCTGGTCCTCTCTGTAATGTGGGTGGTTTTGATGTGTCTGGTCCTCTCTATAATGTGGGTGGTTCAGATGTATCTGGTCCTCTCTGTAATGTGGGTGAGATGTGTCTGGTCCTCTCTAATGTGGGTGAGATGTGTCCAGTCCTCTCTGTAACGTGGGTGAGATGTGTCTGGTCCTCTCTGTAATGTGGGTGAGATGTGTCCGGTCCTCTCTGTAACGTGGGTGAGATGTGTCTGGTCCTCTCTGTAATGTGGGTGAGATGTGTCTGGTCCTCTCTGTAATGTGGGTGAGATGTGTCTGGTCCTCTCTGTAATGTGGGTGAGATGTGTCCGGTCCTCTCTGTAATGTGGGTGAGATGTGTCTGGTCCTCTCTGTAATGTGGGTGGGATGTGTCTGGTCCTCTCTGTAATGTGGGTGAGATGTGTCCGGTCCTCTCTGTAACGTGGGTGAGATGTGTCTGGTCCTCTCTGTAACGTGGGTGAGATGTGTCCGGTCCTCTCTGTAATGTGGGTGAGATGTGTCTGGTCCTCTCTGTAATGTGGGTGAGATGTGTCCGGTCCTCTCTGTAACGTGGGTGAGATGTGTCCGGTCCTCTCTGTAATGTGGGTGAGATGTGTCTGGTCCTCTCTGTAATGTGGGTGAGATGTGTCCGGTCCTCTCTGTAACGTGGGTGAGATGTGTCCGGTCCTCTCTGTAACGTGGGTGAGATGTGTCTGGTCCTCTCTGTAACGTGGGTGAGATGTGTCCGGTCCTCTCTGTAACGTGGGTGAGATGTGTCTGGTCCTCTCTGTAACGTGGGTGAGATGTGTCCGGTCCTCTCTGTAATGTGGGTGAGATGTGTCTGGTCCTCTCTGTAATGTGGGTGAGATGTGTCCGGTCCTCTCTGTAACGTGGGTGAGATGTGTCCGGTCCTCTCTGTAATGTGGGTGAGATGTGTCTGGTCCTCTCTGTAATGTGGGTGAGATGTGTCCGGTCCTCTCTGTAACGTGGGTGAGATGTGTCTGGTCCTCTCTGTAACGTGGGTGAGATGTGTCCGGTCCTCTCTGTAATGTGGGTGAGATGTGTCTGGTCCTCTCTGTAATGTGGGTGAGATGTGTCTGGTCCTCTCTGTAATGTGGGTGAGATGTGTCTGGTCTTCTGTAATGTGGGTGAGATGTGTCTGGTCCTCTCTGTAATGTGGGTGGTTCAGATGTGTCCGGTCCTCTCTGTAACGTGGGTGAGATGTGTCCGGTCCTCTCTGTAATGTGGGTGAGATGTGTCTGGTCCTCTCTGTAACGTGGGTGAGATGTGTCCGGTCCTCTCTGTAATGTGGGTGAGATGTGTCTGGTCCTCTCTGTAATGTGGGTGAGGTGTGTCTGGTCCTCTCTGTAATGTGGGTGAGATGTGTCTGGTCCTCTCTGTAATGTGGGTGAGATGTGTCTGGTCCTCTCTGTAATGTGGGTGAGATGTGTCTGGTCCTCTCTGTAATGTGGGTGAGATGTGTCTGGTCCTCTCTGTAATGTGGGTGGTTCAGATGTGTCTGGTCCTCTCTGTAATGTGGGTGAGATGTGTCCGGTCCTCTCTGTAATGTGGGTGAGATGTGTCTGGTCCTCTCTCTAATGTGGGTGGTTTAGATGTGTCTGGTCTCTCTATAATGTGGGTGAGATGTGTCCGGTCCTCTCTATAATGTGGGTGAGATGTGTTTGGTCCTCTCTCTAATGTGGGTGGTTCAGGTGTGTCTGGTCCTCTCTAATGTGGGTGGTTCAGCAGTGTCTGGTCCTCTCTGTAATGTGGGTGGTTCAGATGTGTCTGGTCCTCTCTGTAATGTGGGTGAGATGTGTCCGGTCCTCTCTGTAATGTGGGTGAGATGTGTCTGGTCCTCTCTGTAATGTGGGTGAGATGTGTCTGGTCCTCTCTGTAATGTGGGTGAGATATGTCTGGTCCTCTCTCTAATGTGGGTGGTTTAGATGTGTCTGGTCCTCTCTCTAATGTGGGTGGTTTTGATGTGTCTGGTCCTCTCTATAATGTGGGTGAGATGTGTCTGGTCCTCTCTCTAATGTGGGTGGTTCAGGTGTGTCTGGTCCTCTCTAATGTGGGTGGTTCAGCAGTGTCTGGTCCTCTCTGTAATGTGGGTGAGATGTGTCTGGTCCTCTCTGTAATGTGGGTGGGATGTGTCTGGTCCTCTCTGTAATGTGGGTGAGATGTGTCTGGTCCTCTCTGTAATGTGGGTGGTTCAGATGTGTCTGGTCCTCTCTGTAATGTGGGTGGTTCAGATGTGTCTGGTCCTCTCTGTAATGTGGGTGAGATGTGTCCGGTCCTCTCTGTAATGTGGGTGAGATGTGTCCGGTCCTCTCTGTAATGTGGGTGAGATGTGTCTGGTCCTCTCTGTAATGTGGGTGAGATGTGTCCAGTCCTCTCTGTAACGTGGGTGAGATGTGTCCGGTCCTCTCTGTAATGTGGGTGAGATGTGTCTGGTCCTCTCTGTAATGTGGGTGAGATGTGTCTGGTCCTCTCTGTAATGTGGGTGGTTTTGATGTGTCTGGTCCTCTCTATAATGTGGGTGGTTCAGATGTATCTGGTCCTCTCTGTAATGTGGGTGAGATGTGTCTGGTCCTCTCTAATGTGGGTGAGATGTGTCCAGTCCTCTCTGTAACGTGGGTGAGATGTGTCTGGTCCTCTCTGTAATGTGGGTGAGATGTGTCCGGTCCTCTCTGTAACGTGGGTGAGATGTGTCTGGTCCTCTCTGTAATGTGGGTGAGATGTGTCTGGTCCTCTCTGTAATGTGGGTGAGATGTGTCTGGTCCTCTCTGTAATGTGGGTGAGATGTGTCTGGTCCTCTCTGTAATGTGGGTGAGATGTGTCTGGTCCTCTCTGTAATGTGGGTGGGATGTGTCTGGTCCTCTCTGTAATGTGGGTGAGATGTGTCCGGTCCTCTCTGTAACGTGGGTGAGATGTGTCTGGTCCTCTCTGTAACGTGGGTGAGATGTGTCCGGTCCTCTCTGTAATGTGGGTGAGATGTGTCTGGTCCTCTCTGTAATGTGGGTGAGATGTGTCCGGTCCTCTCTGTAACGTGGGTGAGATGTGTCCGGTCCTCTCTGTAATGTGGGTGAGATGTGTCTGGTCCTCTCTGTAATGTGGGTGAGATGTGTCCGGTCCTCTCTGTAACGTGGGTGAGATGTGTCCGGTCCTCTCTGTAACGTGGGTGAGATGTGTCTGGTCCTCTCTGTAACGTGGGTGAGATGTGTCCGGTCCTCTCTGTAACGTGGGTGAGATGTGTCTGGTCCTCTCTGTAACGTGGGTGAGATGTGTCCGGTCCTCTCTGTAATGTGGGTGAGATGTGTCTGGTCCTCTCTGTAATGTGGGTGAGATGTGTCCGGTCCTCTCTGTAACGTGGGTGAGATGTGTCCGGTCCTCTCTGTAATGTGGGTGAGATGTGTCTGGTCCTCTCTGTAATGTGGGTGAGATGTGTCCGGTCCTCTCTGTAACGTGGGTGAGATGTGTCTGGTCCTCTCTGTAACGTGGGTGAGATGTGTCCGGTCCTCTCTGTAATGTGGGTGAGATGTGTCTGGTCCTCTCTGTAATGTGGGTGAGATGTGTCTGGTCCTCTCTGTAATGTGGGTGAGATGTGTCTGGTCTTCTGTAATGTGGGTGAGATGTGTCTGGTCCTCTCTGTAATGTGGGTGGTTCAGATGTGTCCGGTCCTCTCTGTAACGTGGGTGAGATGTGTCCGGTCCTCTCTGTAATGTGGGTGAGATGTGTCTGGTCCTCTCTGTAACGTGGGTGAGATGTGTCCGGTCCTCTCTGTAATGTGGGTGAGATGTGTCTGGTCCTCTCTGTAATGTGGGTGAGGTGTGTCTGGTCCTCTCTGTAATGTGGGTGAGATGTGTCTGGTCCTCTCTGTAATGTGGGTGAGATGTGTCTGGTCCTCTCTGTAATGTGGGTGAGATGTGTCTGGTCCTCTCTGTAATGTGGGTGAGATGTGTCTGGTCCTCTCTGTAATGTGGGTGGTTCAGATGTGTCTGGTCCTCTCTGTAATGTGGGTGAGATGTGTCCGGTCCTCTCTGTAATGTGGGTGAGATGTGTCTGGTCCTCTCTCTAATGTGGGTGGTTCAGGTGTGTCTGGTCCTCTCTAATGTGGGTGGTTCAGCAGTGTCTGGTCCTCTCTGTAATGTGGGTGGTTCAGATGTGTCTGGTCCTCTCTGTAATGTGGGTGAGATGTGTCCGGTCCTCTCTGTAATGTGGGTGAGATGTGTCTGGTCCTCTCTGTAATGTGGGTGAGATGTGTCTGGTCCTCTCTGTAATGTGGGTGAGATGTGTCTGGTCCTCTCTGTAATGTGGGTGAGATGTGTCTGGTCCTCTCTGTAATGTGGGTGAGATGTGTCTGGTCCTCTCTGTAATGTGGGTGGTTCAGATGTGTCTGGTCCTCTCTGTAATGTGGGTGAGATGTGTCTGGTCCTCTCTGTAATGTGGGTGAGATGTGTCTGGTCCTCTCTGTAATGTGGGTGAGATGTGTCTGGTCCTCTCTGTAATGTGGGTGAGATGTGTCTGGTCCTCTCTGTAATGTGGGTGAGATGTGTCTGGTCCTCTCTGTAATGTGGGTGAGATGTGTCCGGTCCTCTCTATAATGTGGTTCAGATGTGTCCAGTCCTCTCTGTAATGTGGGTGAGATGTGTCCGGTCCTCTCTGTAATGTGGGTGGTTCAGATGTGTCCAGTCCTCTCTGTAATGTGGGTGAGATGTGTCTGGTCCTCTCTGTAATGTGGGTGAGATGTGTCCGGTCCTCTCTGTAATGTGGGTGAGATGTGTCTGGTCCTCTCTGTAATGTGGGTGAGATGTGTCCAGTCCTCTCTGTAACGTGGGTGAGATGTGTCCGGTCCTCTCTGTAATGTGGGTGAGATGTGTCTGGTCCTCTCTGTAATGTGGGTGAGATGTGTCTGGTCCTCTCTGTAATGTGGGTGGTTTTGATGTGTCTGGTCCTCTCTATAATGTGGGTGGTTCAGATGTATCTGGTCCTCTCTGTAATGTGGGTGAGATGTGTCTGGTCCTCTCTAATGTGGGTGAGATGTGTCCAGTCCTCTCTGTAACGTGGGTGAGATGTGTCTGGTCCTCTCTGTAATGTGGGTGAGATGTGTCCGGTCCTCTCTGTAACGTGGGTGAGATGTGTCTGGTCCTCTCTGTAATGTGGGTGAGATGTGTCTGGTCCTCTCTGTAATGTGGGTGAGATGTGTCTGGTCCTCTCTGTAATGTGGGTGGGATGTGTCTGGTCCTCTCTGTAATGTGGGTGAGATGTGTCCGGTCCTCTCTGTAACGTGGGTGAGATGTGTCTGGTCCTCTCTGTAACGTGGGTGAGATGTGTCCGGTCCTCTCTGTAATGTGGGTGAGATGTGTCTGGTCCTCTCTGTAATGTGGGTGAGATGTGTCCGGTCCTCTCTGTAACGTGGGTGAGATGTGTCCGGTCCTCTCTGTAATGTGGGTGAGATGTGTCTGGTCCTCTCTGTAATGTGGGTGAGATGTGTCCGGTCCTCTCTGTAACGTGGGTGAGATGTGTCCGGTCCTCTCTGTAACGTGGGTGAGATGTGTCTGGTCCTCTCTGTAACGTGGGTGAGATGTGTCCGGTCCTCTCTGTAATGTGGGTGAGATGTGTCTGGTCCTCTCTGTAATGTGGGTGGTTCAGATGTGTCTGGTCCTCTCTGTAATGTGGGTGAGATGTGTCTGGTCCTCTCTGTAATGTGGGTGAGATGTGTCTGGTCCTCTCTGTAATGTGGGTGAGATGTGTCTGGTCCTCTCTGTAATGTGGGTGGTTGAGATGTGTCCGGTCCTCTCTGTAATGTGGGTGAGATGTGTCTGGTCCTCTCTGTAATGTGGGTGGTTCAGATGTGTCCGGTCCTCTCTGTAATGTGGGTGGTTCAGATGTGTCTGGTCCTCTCTGTAATGTGGGTGAGATGTGTCCGGTCCTCTCTGTAATGTGGGTGGTTCAGATGTGTCCGGTCCTCTCTGTAATGTGGGTGGTTCAGATGTGTCTGGTCCTCTCTGTAATGTGGGTGGTATGTGTCCGGTCCTCTCTGTAATGTGGGTGGTTCAGATGTGTCTGGTCCTCTCTGTAATGTGGGTGAGATGTGTCCGGTCCTCTCTGTAATATGGGTGAGATGTGTCTGGTCCTCTCTGTAATGTGGGTGAGATGTGTCCGGTCCTCTCTGTAATGTGGGTGGTTCAGTGATCACCTGTTATGTCCATTTCGTGGGGTTGTAATTCTACATTGTGCGTCAGCTTCAACAAGTGTCTGCGTGTGTTTCCCAGGCTGCCAGGGCGCGGTGGAGAACAGCTCCTCGGGCAGGGTGACTCTGGGGGAGCAGGCCGCAGCGCTGGAGAACCCCCACGACAGGGTCATGGCTCTGAGGAGAGTGACCTCTGCAGCGCAGGTCCTACTGGCCAGGACCATGGTGATGAGAGCCCTGTCTCTACTCTCTGTCAGGTGGGTCTGTCTGTAGACTAGGTGTAGACTAGGTGTAGACGAGGTGTAGACTAGGTGTAGGACTGTCTGTAGACTAGGTATAGACTAGGTGTAGATGAAGTGTAGACGAGGTGTAGACCTGTGTGTAGACCTGTGTGTAGACTAGGTGTAGACTAGGTGTAGGACTGTGTAGACTAGGTGTAGGACTGTGTGTAGACTGGTGGTAGGACTGTGTAGACTGGTGGTAGGACTGTGTGTAGACTATGTGTAGGACTGTGTAGACTGTGTGTAGACTATGTGTAGGACTGTGTAGACTAGGTGTAGGACTGTGTTTAGACTAGGTGTAGGACTGTGTGTAGACTAGGTGTAGGACTGTGTGTAGACTAGGTGTAGGACTGTGTTTAGACTAGGTGTAGACTGTGTTTAGACTAGGTGTAGGACTGTGTTTAGACTAGGTGTAGACTGTGTTTAGACTATGTGTAGGACTGTGTAGACTGTGTTTAGACTAGGTGTAGGACTGGTTGTAGGCTAGGTGTAGACTAGTGGTAGGACTGTGTGTAGACTATGTGTAGGACTGTGTGTAGACTAGGTGTAGGACTGTGTGTAGACTAGGTGTAGGACTGTGTGTAGACTAGGTGTAGGACTGTGTGTAGACTAGGTGTAGGACTGTGTGTAGACCAGGTGTAGGACTATGTGTAGGACTGTGTTTAGACTAGGTGTAGGACTGTGTGTAGACTAGGTGTAGGACTGTGTTTAGACTAGGTGTAGGACTGTGTGTAGACTAGGTGTAGAACTGTGTTTACACTAGGTGTAGGACTGTGTTTAGACTAGGTGTAGGACTATGTGTAGACTAGGTGTAGAACTGTGTTTACACTAGGTGTAGGACTGTGTTTAGACTAGGTGTAGGACTATGTGTAGACTAGGTGTAGGACTGTAGACTAGGTGTAGGACTGTGTTTAGACTAGGTGTAGGACTGTGTTTAGACTAGGTGTAGGACTGTGTGTAGACTAGGTGTAGGACTGTGTGTAGGACTGGATAATGTGTTGGTCTCTGTCTCTCTCTCTGTCTCTCTCTGTTCTCTCTTTGTCTCTGGCTGTCTCTCTCTGTCTCCCTGGTGTCTTTCCGTCTGTCTCTCTCTGTCTCGTTGGTGTCTCTCTCTCTCTGTCTCTCTCTGTCTCTGGCTGTCTCTCTGTCTCCCTGGTGTCTTTCCGTCTGTCTCTCTCTGTCTCGTTGGTGTCTCTTTCAGTCTCGATCTCTCTCCATTCATCTCATGTTCCACTGTGTTTAGTTGGTGTCAGTGTATAAGGGTGAACTGCATTGCAACTACTGTATGTTTATGAGTATGGCCTTCTCTCCCTCCCCCTTTCTCTCTCCCTCCCCCTTTTTCTCTCCCCCCCTCTCTCTCTCCCCACCTCTCTCTACCTCTCTCTCCCACCCTCTCTCTCTCTCCCTCCTCTCTCTCCCTCTCCCCTCCTCTCTCTCCCTCCCCTCTCTCTCCCTCCCCTCTCCCTCCCCCTTTCTCTCTCTTCCCCCTCTCTCTCTCTCCCCACCTCTCTCTACCTCTCTCTCCCACCCTCTCTCTCTCCCCTCCTCTCTCTCCCTCTCCCCTCCTCTCTCCCCCTCCCCTCTCTCTCCCTTGCTCTCTCTCCCTCCCTCCCCTCTCTCTCCCTCCCCTCTCCCTCCCCCTTCCCCCCCTCTCTCTCTCTCCCCTCCTCTCTCTCTCTCTCTCTCGTTCTCTCTCCCCTCGTCTCTCTCCCTCCCCTCTCTCCCTCCCTCCCTCCTCTCTCTCCCTCCCCTCCTCTCTCTCCCCCTTTCTCTCTCTCTCTCTCCTCCTCTCCCTCCCTCCCCCTCTCTCTCCCCCTTTCCCTCTCCTCTCTCTCCCCCTTTCCCTCTCTCTCAGTGGTTCTAGCTGTAGCCTGGCAGCAGGGTTGGAGTCTCTGGGTCTGACAGACATCAGGACCCTGGTCAGACTGATGTGTCTGGCTGCAGCAGGGCGAGCCGGCCTCTCCACCAGCCCCACATCTGGATCAGGGGCCTCAGAGCGGCCCCGCGGGGCCACCAAGGCCAGCAAACCTATCTCCTGTCTGGCCTATCTCAGTACGGCTGTGGGTTGTCTGGCCTCCAACAGCCCCAACGCTGCCAAGCTGCTGGTCCAGCTCTGCACACAGGTAACAACAGATACACAACTCAGACTCACACAAAGATAATAGACTGGAAGAGAAACAGGAAGTGACCAGTTCTCTACTTCACTCAACGACTTTCAAAAAGACAGGAAGTTCAAGTCAACACAACCTTAGTTCAGCACCACACTTATGCAATACTTATCTTGACCTATACATATTTCCCAGAGTGCCTTAGCTTTCGAGTGAATTGTCGTTACCAACCATGACTATTTGTTATTGACAGAGACAGAGATCGTTGCAGTCATAGTTTTTTGTTGTCCTGTGGGTTTCACCGAGCCCGATCATTAAAATAAAAATGTTCAACACAGGTATTGAACGAGGCCTTAATTTGAGGGCCTAGTTTGACACCAATACAGTATAGTATCCTGAATGAAACTCATGGTTTTCAGGTCTGCAAATCACATTATGATGGTTGGCAAAGTGCTGTGTAATTCCTATTGGAATCCAGCCTCAGTGAAGATATCCAACAATTTGACTTGTTTATTCTCCCGTAACCTACAGTCAGACTGACTGCTGGGTCGGGAAGACTAAGATACGAGACGACCTGAACCATCCAAACTGGAACAACCATATCAGTAATGGATCCGATTAGTTGATAAAAATGTATGTTGTTCATATCTGAGTAGCATACGATGAATTAATCAATCGATGTGCTACATGTAAAAACATAGATATTGAGGGAAAAAACCTATTGTAAAAATCAATCGTGCAATAAATTAGAGCATGCTGGGAAATATGATAATGATGGGCGTGGTTTTGATTTAACACTGGTTGTAAACAACAACACTGGGGTTATTTTAGACCAATTAGAGTTAATTTAATAATGGTTGTAAACACCAACACTGTTGTTATTTTAGCCGGTGTAGAATACAGCCGGTGTTTAATACAGCCGGTGTAGAATACAGCCGGTGTTTAATACAGCCGGTGTTTAATACAGCCGGTGTAGAATACAGCCGGTGTAGAATACAGCCGGTGTTTAATACAGCCGGTGTAGAATACAGCCGGTGTTTAATACAGCCGATGTTTAATACAGCCGGTGTTTAATACAGCCGGTGTAGAATACAGCCGGTGTTTAATACAGCCGGTGTTTAATACAGCCGGTGTAGAATACAGCCGGTGTTTAATACAGCCGGTGTTTAATACAGCCGGTGTAGAATACAGCCGGTGTAGAATACAGCCGGTGTTTAATACAGCCGGTGTTTAATACAGCCGGTGTTTAATACAGCCGGTGTAGAATACAGCCGGTGTAGAATACAGCCGGTGTAGAATACAGCCGGTGTTTAATACAGCCGGTGTTTAATACAGCCGGTGTTTAATACAGCCGGTGTAGAATACAGCCGGTGTAGAATACAGCCGGTGTTTAATACAGCCGGTGTTTAATACAGCCGGTGTTTAATACAGCCGGTGTAGAATACAGCCGGTGTAGAATACAGCCGGTGTTTAATACAGCCGGTGTAGAATAAGGCCGGTGTAGAATACAGCCGGTGTTTAATAAAGCCGGTGTTTAATACAGCCGGTGTTTAATACAGCCGGTGTAGAATACAGCCGGTGTTTAATACAGCCGGTGTAGAATACAGCCGGTGTAGAATACAGCCGGTGTTTAATACAGCCGGTGTAGAATACAGCAGGTGTTTAATACAGCCGGTGTAGAATACAGCAGGTGTTTAATACAGCGGTGTAGAATACAGCCGGTGTTTAATACAGCCGGTGTTTAATACAGCCGGTGTTTAATACAGCCGGTGTTTAATACAGCCGGTGTTTAATACAGCCGGTGTAGAATACAGCCGGTGTAGAATACAGCCGGTGTTTAATACAGCCGGTGTTTAATACAGCCGGTGTTTAATACAGCCGGTGTAGAATACAGCCGGTGTAGAATACAGCCGGTGTTTAATACAGCCGGTGTAGAATAAGGCCGGTGTAGAATACAGCCGGTGTTTAATAAAGCCGGTGTTTAATACAGCCGGTGTTTAATACAGCCGGTGTAGAATACAGCCGGTGTTTAATACAGCCGGTGTAGAATACAGCCGGTGTAGAATACAGCCGGTGTTTAATACAGCCGGTGTAGAATACAGCAGGTGTTTAATACAGCCGGTGTAGAATACAGCAGGTGTTTAATACAGCCGGTGTAGAATACAGCCGGTGTTTAATACAGCCGGTGTTTAATACAGCCGGTGTTTAATACAGCCGGTGTTTAATACAGCCGGTGTTTAATACAGCCGGTGTAGAATACAGCCGGTGTTTAATACAGCCGGTGTTTAATACAGCCGGTGTAGAATACAGCCGGTGTTTAATACAGCCGGTGTTTAATACAGCCGGTGTAGAATACAGCCGGTGTAGAATACAGCCGGTGTAGAATACAGCCGGTGTTTAATACAGCCGGTGTTTAATACAGCCGGTGTTTAATACAGCCGGTGTAGAATACAGCCGGTGTAGAATACAGCCGGTGTTTAATACAGCCGGTGTTTAATACAGCCGGTGTTTAATACAGCCGGTGTAGAATACAGCCGGTGTAGAATACAGCCGGTGTTTAATACAGCCGGTGTAGAATAAGGCCGGTGTAGAATACAGCCGGTGTTTAATAAAGCCGGTGTTTAATACAGCCGGTGTTTAATACAGCCGGTGTAGAATACAGCCGGTGTTTAATACAGCCGGTGTAGAATACAGCCGGTGTAGAATACAGCCGGTGTTTAATACAGCCGGTGTAGAATACAGCAGGTGTTTAATACAGCCGGTGTAGAATACAGCAGGTGTTTAATACAGCCGGTGTAGAATACAGCCGGTGTTTAATACAGCCGGTGTTTAATACAGCCGGTGTTTAATACAGCCGGTGTTTAATACAGCCGGTGTTTAATACAGCCGGTGTAGAATACAGCCGGTGTAGAATACAGCCGGTGTTTAATACAGCCGGTGTTTAATACAGCCGGTGTTTAATACAGCCGGTGTAGAATACAGCCGGTGTAGAATACAGCCGGTGTTTAATACAGCCGGTGTAGAATAAGGCCGGTGTAGAATACAGCCGGTGTTTAATAAAGCCGGTGTTTAATACAGCCGGTGTTTAATACAGCCGGTGTAGAATACAGCCGGTGTTTAATACAGCCGGTGTAGAATACAGCCGGTGTAGAATACAGCCGGTGTTTAATACAGCCGGTGTAGAATACAGCAGGTGTTTAATACAGCCGGTGTAGAATACAGCAGGTGTTTAATACAGCCGGTGTAGAATACAGCCGGTGTTTAATACAGCCGGTGTTTAATACAGCCGGTGTTTAATACAGCCGGTGTTTAATACAGCCGGTGTTTAATACAGCCGGTGTAGAATACAGCCGGTGTTTAATACAGCCAGTGTAGAATACAGCCGGTGTTTAATACAGCCGGTGTAGAATACAGCCGGTGTTTAATACAGCAGGTGTTTAATACAGCCGGTGTAGAATACAGCAGGTGTTTAATACAGCCGGTGTTTAATACAGCCGGTGTTTAATACAGCCGGTGTTTAATACAGCAGGTGTTTAATACAGAACCTGTATATCTATCCGTCTCTAGAACCTGATCTAGCGTGTTAGGGTTCCTCTGACTGATCTAGAACCTGTATATCTATCTGTCTCTAGAACATGTATATCTATCTGTCTCTAGAACCTGTATATCTATCTGTCTCTAGAACCAGTATATCTATCTGTCTCTAGAACCAGTATACCTATCTGTCTCTAGAACCAGTATATCTATCTGTCTCTAGAACCTGTATACCTATCTGTCTCTAGAACCACTATATCTATCTGTCTCTAGAACCACTATATCTATCTGTCTCTAGAACCTGTATATCTATCTGTCTCTAGAACCAGTATATCTATCTCTCTAGAACCTGTATATATATCTGTCTCTAGAACCTGTATATCTATCTGTCTCTAGAACCAGTATATCTATCTCTCTAGAACCTGTATATATATCTGTCTCTAGAACCAGTATATCTATCTCTCTAGAACCTGTATATATATCTGTCTCTAGAACCTGTATATCTATCTGTCTCTAGAACATGTATATCTATCTGTCTCTAGAACCAGTATACCTATCTGTCTCTAGAACCAGTATATCTATCTGTCTCTAGAACCTGTATACCTATCTGTCTCTAGAACCTGTATACCTATCTGTCTCTAGAACCTGTATATCTATCTGTCTCTAGAACCAGTATATCTATCTCTCTAGAACCTGTATATATATATGTCTCTAGAACCAGTATATCTATCTCTCTAGAACCTGTATATATATCTGTCTCTAGAACCTGTATATCTATCTGTCTCTAGAACCTGTATATCTATCTGTCTCTAGAACCTGTATATCTATCTGTCTCTAGAACATGTATATCTATCTGTCTCTAGAACCTGTATATCTATCTGTCTCTAGAACCAGTATATCTATCTGTCTCTAGAACCTGATCTAGCGTGTTAGGGTTCCTCTGACTGATCTAGAACCATTATATCTATCTGTCTCTAGAACCTGTATATCTATCCGTCTCTAGAACCTGATCTAGCGTGTTAGGGTTCCTCTGACTGATCTAGAACCATTATATCTATCTGTCTCTAGAACCTGTATATCTATCCGTCTCTAGAACCTGATCTAGCATGTTAGGGTTCCTCTGACTGATCTAGAACCTGTATATATATCTGTCTCTAGAACCTGTATATCTATCTGTCTCTAGAACCAGTATATCTATCTGTCTCTAGAACATGTATATCTATCTGTCTCTAGAACCTGTATACCTATCTGTCTCTAGAACCTGTATACCTATCTGTCTCTAGAACCACTATATCTATCTGTCTCTAGAACCTGTATATCTATCTGTCTCTAGAACCTGTATATCTATCTGTCTCTAGAACCAGTATATCTATCTCTCTAGAACCTGTATATATATATGTCTCTAGAACCAGTATATCTATCTCTCTAGAACCTGTATATATATCTGTCTCTAGAACCTGTATATCTATCTGTCTCTAGAACCTGTATATCTATCTGTCTCTAGAACATGTATATCTATCTGTCTCTAGAACCTGTATATCTATCTGTCTCTAGAACCAGTATATCTATCTGTCTCTAGAACCTGATCTAGCGTGTTAGGGTTCCTCTGACTGATCTAGAACCATTATATCTATCTGTCTCTAGAACCTGTATATCTATCCGTCTCTAGAACCTGATCTAGCGTGTTAGGGTTCCTCTGACTGATCTAGAACCATTATATCTATCTGTCTCTAGAACCTGTATATCTATCCGTCTCTAGAACCTGATCTAGCATGTTAGGGTTCCTCTGACTGATCTAGAACCTGTATATATATCTGTCTCTAGAACCTGTATATCTATCTGTCTCTAGAACCAGTATATCTATCTGTCTCTAGAACCTGTATATCTATCTGTCTCTAGAACCTGTATATCTATCTGTCTCTAGAACCTGTATATCTATCTGTCTCTAGAACATGTATATCTATCTGTCTCTAGAACCTGTATATCTATCTGTCTCTAGAACCAGTATATCTATCTGTCTCTAGAACCTGATCTAGCGTGTTAGGGTTCCTCTGACTGATCTAGAACCATTATATCTATCTGTCTCTAGAACCTGTATATCTATCCGTCTCTAGAACCTGATCTAGCGTGTTAGGGTTCCTCTGACTGATCTAGAACCATTATATCTATCTGTCTCTAGAACCTGTATATCTATCCGTCTCTAGAACCTGATCTAGCATGTTAGGGTTCCTCTGACTGATCTAGAACCTGTATATATATCTGTCTCTAGAACCTGTATATCTATCTGTCTCTAGAACCAGTATATCTATCTGTCTCTAGAACATGTATATCTATCTGTCTCTAGAACCTGTATACCTATCTGTCTCTAGAACCTGTATACCTATCTGTCTCTAGAACCACTATATCTATCTGTCTCTAGAACCTGTATATCTATCTGTCTCTAGAACCTGTATATCTATCTGTCTCTAGAACCAGTATATCTATCTCTCTAGAACCTGTATATATATATGTCTCTAGAACCAGTATATCTATCTCTCTAGAACCTGTATATATATCTGTCTCTAGAACCTGTATATCTATCTGTCTCTAGAACCTGTATATCTATCTGTCTCTAGAACATGTATATCTATCTGTCTCTAGAACCTGTATATCTATCTGTCTCTAGAACCAGTATATCTATCTGTCTCTAGAACCTGATCTAGCGTGTTAGGGTTCCTCTGACTGATCTAGAACCATTATATCTATCTGTCTCTAGAACCTGTATATCTATCCGTCTCTAGAACCTGATCTAGCGTGTTAGGGTTCCTCTGACTGATCTAGAACCATTATATCTATCTGTCTCTAGAACCTGTATATCTATCCGTCTCTAGAACCTGATCTAGCATGTTAGGGTTCCTCTGACTGATCTAGAACCTGTATATATATCTGTCTCTAGAACCTGTATATCTATCTGTCTCTAGAACCAGTATATCTATCTGTCTCTAGAACATGTATATCTATCTGTCTCTAGAACCTGTATACCTATCTGTCTCTAGAACCAGTATATCTATCTGTCTCTAGAACCTGTATACCTATCTGTCTCTAGAACCACTATATCTATCTGTCTCTAGAACCTGTATATCTATCTGTCTCTAGAACCAGTATATCTATCTCTCTAGAACCTGTATATATATCTGTCTCTAGAACCTGTATATCTATCTGTCTCTAGAACCAGTATATCTATCTCTCTAGAACCTGTATATATATCTGTCTCTAGAACCTGTATATCTATATGTCTCTAGAACCTGTATATCTATCTGTCTCTAGAACCTGTATATCTATCTGTCTTTAGAACATGTATATCTATCTGTCTTTAGAACCAGTATACCTATCTGTCTCTAGAACCAGTATATCTATCTGTCTCTAGAACCACTATATCAATCTGTCTCTAGAACCTGTATATCTATCTGTCTCTAGAACCAGTATATCTATCTCTCTAGAACCTGTATATATATCTGTCTCTAGAACCAGTATATCTATCTCTCTAGAACCTGTATATATATCTGTCTCTAGAACATGTATATATATCTGTCTCTAGAGCCTGTATATCTATCTGTCTCTAGAACCAGTATATCTATCTGTCTCTAGAACCTGATCTAGCGTGTTAGCGTTCCTCTGACTGATCTAGAACCATTTTATCTATCTGTCTCTAGAACCTATATATCTATCCGTCTCTAGAACCTGATCTAGCGTGTTAGGGTTCCTCTGACTGATCTAGAACCATTATATCTATCTGTCTCTAGAACCTGTATATCTATCCGTCTCTAGAACCTGATCTAGCGTGTTAGGGTTCCTCTGACTGATCTAGAACCTGTATATCTATCTGTCTCTAGAACCTGTATATCTATCTGTCTCTAGAACCAGTATATCTATCTGTCTCTAGAACATGTATATCTATCTGTCTCTAGAACCTGTATATCTATCTGTCTCTAGAACCAGTATACCTATCTGTCTCTAGAACCAGTATATATATCTGTCTCTAGAACCTGTATACCTATCTGTCTCTAGAACCATTATATCTATCTGTCTCTAGAACCTGTATATCTATCTGTCTCTAGAACCTGTATATCTATCTGTCTCTAGAACCAGTATATCTATCTCTCTAGAACCTGTATATATATCTGTCTCTAGAACCTGTATATCTATCTGTCTATAGAACCAGTATATCTATCTCTCTAGAACCTGTATATATATCTGTCTCTAGAACCAGTATATCTATCTCTCTAGAACCTGTATATATATCTGTCTCTAGAACCTGTATATCTATCTGTCTCTAGAACATGTATATCTATCTGTCTCTAGAACCAGTATACCTATCTGTCTCTAGAACCAGTATATCTATCTGTCTCTAGAACCTGTATACCTATCTGTCTCTAGAACCACTATATCTATCTTTCTCTAGAACCTGTATATCTATCTGTCTCTAGAACCTGTATATCTATCTGTCTCTAGAACCAGTATATCTATCTCTCTAGAACATGTATATATATCTGTCTCTAGAACCTGTATATCTATCTGTCTCTAGAACCTGTATATCTATCTGTCTCTAGAACATGTATATCTATCTGTCTCTAGAACCTGTATATCTATCTGTCTCTACAACCAGTATATCTATCTGTCTCTAGAACCTGATCTAGCGTGTTAGGGTTCCTCTGACTGATCTAGAACCATTTTATCTATCTGTCTCTAGAACCTGTATATCTATCCGTCTCTAGAACCTGATCTAGCGTGTTAGGGTTCCTCTGACTGATCTAGAACCATTATATCTATCTGTCTCTAGAACCTGTATATCTATCCGTCTCTAGAACCTGATCTAGCGTGTTAGGGTTCCTCTGACTGATCTAGAACCTGTATATCTATCTGTCTCTAGAACCTGTATACCTATCTGTCTCTAGAACCATTATATCTATCTGTCTCTAGAACCTGTATATCTATCTGTCTCTAGAACCTGTATATCTATCTGTCTCTAGAACCAGTATATCTATCTCTCTAGAACCTGTATATATATCTGTCTCTAGAACCTGTATATCTATCTGTCTCTAGAACCAGTATATCTATCTCTCTAGAACCTGTATATATATATGTCTCTAGAACCAGTATATCTATCTCTCTAGAACCTGTATATATATCTGTCTCTAGAACCTGTATATCTATCTGTCTCTAGAACATGTATATCTATCTGTCTCTAGAACCAGTATACCTATCTGTCTCTAGAACCAGTATATCTATCTGTCTCTAGAACCTGTATACCTATCTGTCTCTAGAACCACTATATCTATCTGTCTCTAGAACCTGTATATCTATCTGTCTCTAGAACCAGTATATCTATCTCTCTAGAACCTGTATATATATCTGTCTCTAGAACATGTATATCTATCTGTCTCTAGAACCAGTATACCTATCTGTCTCTAGAACCAGTATATCTATCTGTCTCTAGAACCTGTATACCTATCTGTCTCTAGAACCACTATATCTATCTGTCTCTAGAACCTGTATATCTATCTGTCTCTAGAACCAGTATATCTATCTCTCTAGAACCTGTATATATATCTGTCTCTAGAACCTGTATATCTATCTGTCTCTAGAACCAGTATATCTATCTCTCTAGAACCTGTATATATATATGTCTCTAGAACCAGTATATCTATCTCTCTAGAACCTGTATATATCTATCTGTCTCTAGAACATGTATATCTATCTGTCTCTAGAACCTGTATATCTATCTGTCTCTAGAACCAGTATATCTATCTGTCTCTAGAACCTGATCTAGCGTGTTAGGGTTCCTCTGACTGATCTAGAACCATTATATCGATCTGTCTCTAGAACCTGTATATCTATCCATCTCTAGAACCTGATCTAGCGTGTTAGGGTTCCTCTGACTGATCTAGAACCTGTATATCTATCCGTCTCTAGAACCTGATCTCGGCGGCAACGGGGATGAACCTGACCACGGTAGACGACTCCGTCCAGAGGAAGTTCCTCCCCAGCTTCCTGAGGGGCGTGGCCGAGGAGAACAAGCTTGTGACGTCACCCAATTTCGTGGTCACCCAGGCCCTCGTGGCCCTACTCGCTGATAAAGGGGCCCGGCTCAGACCCAACTATGACAAGGCTGACGCGGAGAAGAGAGGTTCGTGAGACCTGGAGTCGGCCTCTGTGGTCCTCGGAGATTTCTAGACGTTGCGATAATGTCACACGTTGTCTGTCGTCGACATGTCGTTAAGCGGCGTCGTCATAATTCAATAGAGTTTTTGTAACTGACTATGTTTTGTTTGTAAAATTGCATTATGGGATGAACAAAGATATTTCTCAGCTCATTTAGAATGTTTAATTTAAGAAATGGTTGAAAGGGGGGGCAGGGGAGGGGCAGTGATTATAGATTTGAAGTCGCCTCGTATTTTCAGATTGTCTGCACGGGATGACAGTACATACAGACATGTAGCTACTAGCTGTTGTTAGCAGTTTGTGCTAGCCTCCACAGTGCCCGTGCTAGTTGTCATTATCACCGTAGTGTTTTGGACCATTCATTATGTTATGTTATAATTAACATCCTCTCATCTCTCCCCCACCCCAAAATAAAACTCACTCACCGTTCCTTCTTCCACCCCTTTTGTTTTCGTTCCAGCAGGTTTAATTGCACATTTGTATACCCATCCTTCCTATCATCCCACTGCTGTAGGACCTCTGGAGCTGGCCAACGCGCTGGCTGCTTGCTGCCTGTCTTCTCGTCTGTCCTCGGGACACCGGCAGTG
>NW_027040082.1:0-7500 GCF_034236695.1 Oncorhynchus nerka | reverse complement strand
CTGTGGTTTCTATTAGAATCTGACCCTCTATCTGACCCTGTGGTTTCTATTAGAATCTATCTGACCCTGTGGTTTCTATTAGAATCTATCTGACCCTGTGGTTTCTTTTAGAATCTATCTGACCCTGTGGTTTCTTTTTAGAATCTATCTGACCCTGTGGTTTCTATTAGAATCTATCTGACCCTGTGGTTTCTATTAGAATCTATCTGACCCTGTGGTTTCTTTTAGAATCTATCTGTGTGGTTTCTATTAGAATCTATCTGACCCTGTGGTTTCTATCTGACCCTGTGGTTTCTATTAGAATCTATCTGACCCTGTGGTTTCTATTAGAATCTATCTGACCCTGTGGTTTCTATCTGACCCTGTGGTTTCTTTTAGAATCTATCAGACCCTGTGGTTTCTTTTAGAATCTATCTGACCCTGTGGTTTTCTATTAGAATCTATCTGACCCTGTGGTTTCTATTAGAATCTATCTGACCCTGTGGTTTCTATTAGAATCTATCTGACCCTGTGGTTTCTTTTAGAATCTATCTGACCCTGTGGTTTCTATTAGAATCTATCTGACCCTGTGGTTTCTATTAGAATCTATCTGACCCTGTGGTTTCTATTAGAATCTATCTGACCCTGTGGTTTCTTTTAGAATCTATCTGACCCTGTGGTTTCTTTTAGAATCTATCTGACCCTGTGGTTTCTATTAGAATCTATCTGACCCTGTGGTTTCTATCTGACCCTGTGGTTTCTATTAGAATCTATCTGACCCTGTGGTTTCTTTTAGAATCTATCTGACCCTGTGGTTTCTATCTGACCCTGTGGTTTCTATTATAATCTATCTGACCCTGTGGATTCTTTTAGAATCTATCTGACCCTGTGGTTTCTATCTGACCCTGTGGTTTCTTTTAGAATCTATCTGACCCTGTGGTTTCTATTAGAATCTATCTGACCTGTAAACCTTTCCACTCTGACCCCCTCCCCCAGGTGGTAAAGGTCTTCTGGACGTGCAGCCCCACTGGGTGTCAGCTCTGGCCTGGCCGGAGGGAGAAGCAGTGTCCCTGTGGTGCGGGGAACCCAAAGATGTGTTGCTGGTAGGACGTATGGATGGATCCCTGGGCCTTATAGAGGTCCACGATGCCTGCACCATGCGGCGCACTGAGCTGGAGCACTGCTACCGGAAAGATGGTACGTAGTCTGGAGGGTGGGCTGGCATGGGGCGGCAGGTAGACTAGTGGTTAGAGTGGAGGGGCGGCAGGTAGACTAGTGGTTAGAGTGGAGGGGCGGCAGGTAGACTAGTGGTTAGAGTGGAGGGGCGGCAGGTAGCCTAGTGGTTAGAGTGGAGGGGCGGCAGGTAGCCTAGTGGTTAGAGTGGAGGGGGGGCAGGTAGACTAGTGGTTAGAGTGGAGGGGCGGCAGGTAGCCTAGTGGTTAGAGTGGAGGGGCGGCAGGTAGCCTAGTGGTTAGAGTGGAGGGGCGGCAGGTAGCCTAGTGGTTAGAGTGGAGGGGCGGCAGGTAGCCTAGTGGTTAGAGTGGAGGGGCGGCAGGTAGCCTAGTGGTTAGAGTGGAGGGGCGGCAGGTAGCCTAGTGGTTAGAGTGGAGGGGCGGCAGGTAGACTAGTGGTTAGAGTGGAGGGGTGGAGGGGCGGCAGGGTAGCCTAGTGGTTAGAGTGGAGGGGCGGCAGGGTAGCCTAGTGGTTAGAGTGGAGGGGCGGCAGGGTAGCCTAGTGGTTAGAGTGGAGGGGCGGCAGGGTAGCCTAGTGGTTAGAGTGGAGGGGCGGCAGGGTAGTCTAGTGGTTAGAGTGGAGGGGCGGCAGGTAGCCTAGTGGTTAGAGTGGAGGGGTGGAGGGGCGGCAAGGTAGCCTAGTGGTTAGAGTGGAGGGGCGGCAGGGTAGTCTAGTGGTTAGAGTGGAGGGGCGGCAGGGTAGTCTAGTGGTTAGAGTAGAGGGGCGGCAGGTAGCCTAGTGGTTAGAGTGGAGGGGTGGCAGGGTAGTCTAGTGGTTAGAGTGGAGGGGCGGCAGGTAGCCTAGTGGTTAGAGTGGAGGGGCGGCAGGTAGACTAGTGGTTAGAGTGGAGGGGCGGCAGGTAGCCTTGTGGTTAGAGTGGAGGGGCGGCAGGGTAGCCTAGTGGTTAGAGTGGAGGGGTGGCAGGGTAGTCTAGTGGTTAGAGTGGAGGGGCAGCAGGTAGCCTAGTGGTTAGAGTGGAGGGGTGGAGGGGCGGCAGGGTAGCCTAGTGGTTAGAGTGGAGGGGCGGCAGGGTAGTCTAGTGGTTAGAGTGGAGGGGCGGCAGGGTAGTCTAGTGGTTAGAGTGGAGGGGCGGCAGGGTAGACTAGTGGTTAGAGTGGAGGGGCGGCAGGGTAGACTAGTGGTTAGAGTGGAGGGGCGACAGGTAGACTAGTGGTTAGAGTGGAGGGGCGGGGCGGCAGGGTAGACTAGTGGTTAGAGTGGAGGGGCGGCAGGTAGACTAGTGGTTAGAGCGTTGGGTCAGTAACCAGCAGGTAGACTAGTGGTTAGAGTGGAGGGGCGGCAGGGTAGCCTAGTGGGTAGAGTGGAGGGCGGCAGGGTAGACTAGTGGTTAGAGTGGAGGGGTGGCAGGGTAGCCTAGTGGTTAGAGTGGAGGGGCGGCAGGGTAGCCTAGTGGTTAGAGTGGAGGGGCGGCAGGTAGACTAGTGGTTAGAGCGTTGGGTCAGTAACCAGCAGGTAGACTAGTGGTTAGAGTGGAGGGGCGGCAGGGTAGCCTAGTGGGTAGAGTGGAGGGGCGGCAGGGTAGACTAGTGGTTAGAGTGGAGGGGTGGCAGGGTAGCCTAGTGGTTAGAGTGGAGGGGCGGCAGGGTAGCCTAGTGGTTAGAGTGGAGGGGCGGCAGGGTAGACTAGTGGTTAGAGTGGAGGGGCGGCAGGGTAGACTAGTGGTTAGAGTGGAGGGGCGACAGGTAGACTAGTGGTTAGAGTGGAGGGGCGGCAGGGTAGTCTAGTGGTTAGAGTGGAGGGGCGGCAGGTAGCCTAGTGGTTAGAGTGGAGGGGTGGAGGGGCGGCAGGGTAGCCTAGTGGTTAGAGTGGAGGGGCGGCAGGGTAGTCTAGTGGTTAGAGTGGAGGGGCGGCAGGGTAGTCTAGTGGTTAGAGTGGAGGGGCGGCAGGGTAGACTAGTGGTTAGAGTGGAGGGGCGGCAGGGTAGACTAGTGGTTAGAGTGGAGGGGCGGCAGGTAGTCTAGTGGTTAGAGTGGAGGGGCGGCAGGGTAGTCTAGTGGTTAGAGTGGAGGGGCGGCAGGTAGCCTAGTGGTTAGAGTGGAGGGGTGGAGGGGCGGCAGGGTAGCCTAGTGGGTAGAGTGGAGGGGCGGCAGGGTAGACTAGTGGTTAGAGTGGAGGGGTGGCAGGGTAGCCTAGTGGTTAGAGTGGAGGGGCGGCAGGGTAGCCTAGTGGTTAGAGTGGAGGGGCGGCAGGTAGCCTAGTGGTTAGAGTGGAGGGGCGGCAGGTAGCCTAGTGGTTAGAGTGGAGGGGCGGCAGGTAGCCTAGTGGTTAGAGTGGAGGGGCGGCAGGTAGCCTAGTGGTTAGAGTGGAGGGGCGGCAGGTAGCCTAGTGGTTAGAGTGGAGGGGCGGCAGGTAGACTAGTGGTTAGAGTGGAGGGTGGAGGGGCGGCAGGGTAGCCTAGTGGTTAGAGTGGAGGGGCGGCAGGGTAGCCTAGTGGTTAGAGTGGAGGGGCGGCAGGGTAGCCTAGTGGTTAGAGTGGAGGGGCGGCAGGGTAGCCTAGTGGTTAGAGTGGAGGGGCGGCAGGGTAGTCTAGTGGTTAGAGTGGAGGGCGGCAGGTAGCCTAGTGGTTAGAGTGGAGGGGGGTGGAGGGGGGCGGCAGGTAGCCTAGTGGTTAGAGTGGAGGGGCGGCAGGGTAGTCTAGTGGTTAGAGTGGAGGGGCGGCAGGGTAGTCTAGTGGTTAGAGTAGAGGGGCGGCAGGTAGCCTAGTGGTTAGAGTGGAGGGGTGGCAGGGTAGTCTAGTGGTTAGAGTGGAGGGGCGGCAGGTAGCCTTGTGGTTAGAGTGGAGGGGCGGCAGGGTAGCCTAGTGGTTAGAGTGGAGGGGTGGCAGGGTAGTCTAGTGGTTAGAGTGGAGGGGCAGCAGGGTAGCCTAGTGGTTAGAGTGGAGGGGTGGTGGGGGTGGCAGGGTAGCCTAGTGGTTAGAGTGGAGGGGCGGCAGGGTAGTCTAGTGGTTAGAGTGGAGGGGCGGCAGGGTAGTCTAGTGGTTAGAGTGGAGGGGCGGCAGGGTAGACTAGTGGTTAGAGTGGAGGGGCGGCAGGGTAGACTAGTGGTTAGAGTGGAGGGGGCGACAGGGTAGACTAGTGGTTAGAGTGGAGGGGAGGGGCGGCAGGGTAGACTAGTGGTTAGAGTGGAGGGGCGGCAGGTAGACTAGTGGTTAGAGCGTTGGGTCAGTAACCAGCAGGTAGACTAGTGGTTAGAGTGGAGGGGCGGCAGGGTAGCCTAGTGGGTAGAGTGGAGGGGCGGCAGGGTAGACTAGTGGTTAGAGTGGAGGGGTGGCAGGGTAGCCTAGTGGTTAGAGTGGAGGGGCGGCAGGGTAGCCTAGTGGTTAGAGTGGAGGGGCGGCAGGTAGACTAGTGGTTAGAGCGTTGGGTCAGTAACCAGCAGGTAGACTAGTGGTTAGAGTGGAGGGGCGGCAGGGTAGCCTAGTGGGTAGAGTGGAGGGGCGGCAGGGTAGACTAGTGGTTAGAGTGGAGGGGAGGCAGGGTAGCCTAGTGGTTAGAGTGGAGGGGCGGCAGGGTAGCCTAGTGGTTAGAGTGGAGGGCGGCAGGGTAGACTAGTGGTTAGAGTGGAGGGGCGGCAGGGTAGACTAGTGGTTAGAGTGGAGGGGCGACAGGTAGACTAGTGGTTAGAGTGGAGGGGCGGCAGGGTAGTCTAGTGGTTAGAGTGGAGGGGCGGCAGGTAGCCTAGTGGTTAGAGTGGAGGGGCGGCAGGGTAGCCTAGTGGTTAGAGTGGAGGGGCGGCAGGGTAGTCTAGTGGTTAGAGTGGAGGGCGGCAGGGGTAGTCTAGTGGTTAGAGTGGAGGGGTGGCAGGGTAGACTAGTGGTTAGAGTGGAGGGGGTGGCAGGGTAGACTAGTGGTTAGAGTGGAGGGGCGGCAGGTAGTCTAGTGGTTAGAGTGGAGGGGCGGCAGGGTAGTCTAGTGGTTAGAGTGGAGGGCGGCAGGTAGCCTAGTGGTTAGAGTGGAGGGGCGGGGTGGAGGCGGCAGGGTAGCCTAGTGGGTAGAGTGGAGGGGCGGCAGGGTAGACTAGTGGTTAGAGTGGAGGGGTGGCAGGGTAGCCTAGTGGTTAGAGTGGAGGGCGGCAGGGTAGCCTAGTGGTTAGAGTGGAGGGGCGGCAGGGTAGCCTAGTGGTTAGAGTGGAGGGCGGCAGGTAGCCTAGTGGTTAGAATGGAGGGGCGACAGGGTAGCCTAGTGGGTAGAGTGGAGGGGCGGCAGGGTAGACTAGTGGTTAGAGTGGAGGGGTGGCAGGGTAGACTAGTGGTTAGAGTGGAGGGGGCGGCAGGGTAGCCTAGTGGTTAGAGTGGAGGGCGGCAGGTAGACTAGTGGTTAGAGTGGAGGGGGCGGCAGGGTAGACTAGTGGTTAGAGTGGAGGGGCGGCAGGTAGACTAGTGGTTAGAGTGGAGGGGCGGCAGGTAGACTAGTGGTTAGAGCGTTGGGTCAGTAACCAGCAGGTAGACTAGTGGTTAGAGTGGAGGGGCGGCAGGGTAGCCTAGTGGTTAGAGCGCTGGACTAGTAATTGGAAGGTTGCAAGTTCAAATCCCCGAGCTGACAAGGTACAAATCTGTCGTTCTGCTCCTGAACAGGCAGTTAATCCACTGTTCCTAGGCCGTCATTGAAAATAAGAATTTGTTCTTAACTGACTTGCCTAGTTAGAAAAAGGTAAAATAATATATATGTAATAATGTCCCCAGATTTCACAAAACTGTGACTCTTGTGTGTCGTTGATCGTATGGTTGTTTCTTACTTCCAGGATTGACTCTTTAATACACTGATCTGAAGTCGTGTTGATTTGTGACTCTCCCGATTGTTGTTTTTTCTGTTGTAGTGTCAGTGATCCACATCGCCTGGTACAGTGAGGACAGGCCGTTCGCCGTGGGCTACGCTGACGGCAAGCTGCTGATTGGCACCAAAGAGCCTCTGGAGAAAGGAGCGGTCGTGGTCATCGATGCCCATAAGGTCACCACTATCTCTATATAATAATATCACATTATATTATATTATACCTCTGGAGACTGGAGCCGTCGTGGTCATCGATGCCCATAAGGTCACCACCATCTCTATATAATAATATCACATTATATTATATTATACCTCTGGAGACTGGAGCCGTCGTGGTCATCGATGACCATAAGGTCACCACTATCTCTATATAATAATATAACATTATATTATATTATACCTCTAGAGACTGGAGCCGTCGTGGTCATCGATGACCATAAGGTCACCACTATCTCTATATAATAATATCACATTACATTATATTATACCTCTAGAGACTGGAGCCGTCGTGGTCATCGATAAGGTCACCACTATCTCTATATAATAATATCACATTATATGATATTATACCTCTAGAGACTGGAGCCGTCGTGGTCATCGATGCCCATAAGGTCACCACTATCTCTATATAATAATATAACATTACATTATATTATACCTCTAGAGACTGGAGCCGTCGTGGTCATCGATAAGGTCACCACTATCTCTATATAATAATATTACATTATATTATATTATATTATATCTCTGGAGACTGGAGCCGTCGTGGTCATCGATGCCCATAAGGTCACCACTATCTCTATATAATAATATCACATTATATTATATTATACTCTCTGGAGACTGGAGCCGTCGTGGTCATCGATTGACCATAAGGTCACCACTATCTCTATATAATAATATCACATTATATTATATTATATCTGTCCCCTCCTGTGTATCTCCTATAGCACTGGGTCACTAGATATCTTCATGTTTTTAGGCTCTGTCTGTTTTAGTCCTCCTCCTGTGTATCTCCTATAGCACTGGGTCACTAGATATTTTCATGTTTTTAGTCTCTGTCTCCTCCTGTGTATCTCCTATAGCACTGGGTCACTAGATATCTTCATGTTTTTAGTCTCTGTCTCCTCCTGTGTATCTCCTATAGCACTGGGTCACTTCATGTTTTAGTCTCTGTCTCCTCCTGTGTATCTTATAGCACTGTTTTTTCAGTCTCTGTCTCCTCCTGTGTATCTCCTATAGCACTGGGTCACTAGTCTCTGTCTCCTCTGTGTATCTCCTATAGCTTCATAGATATTTCATGTTTTTTAGTCTCTGTCTCCTCCTGTGTATCTCCTATAGCACTGGGTCACTAGATATCTTTGTTTTTTAGTCTCTGTCTCCTCCTGTGTATCTCCTATAGCACTGGGTCACTAGATATCTTCATGTTTTTAGTCTCTCTGTCTCCTCCTGTGTACATCTCCTATAGCACTGGTCACTAGATATCTTCATGTTTTTA